>NC_065964.1:2177500-2477500 GCF_021464435.1 Cataglyphis hispanica
ACAACCGCGGAGAAAACGACAGCAGCCGCAAAAACGACAACGCCATAAAAGCGACAAAAAATGTAATGCATGAATTGGACTCATGGAAAAAATAATTTTCTTTTATGTTCACTCTTCCCATTTTCACTCTTTTTTTTACAATATTTATATTTTGATTTTCACTTTATATAATATATCTTTTATATATATCAATATCATATTCAGATATTCATTTATTTATATATCTATTACTGCATCTATCTATACATCTCAACAAGTGTCTTTTAATGTGCTTAAGTAATCCCTTCCTGAAAAGGCCATGTGCCCAATAATGTTTTAAATCAAAGTCCTTTCAAGAATTATTATTTATTTATATTATTTATATTATTTATATATTTTTATGATTAGAAAAAATATATGATAATAAAATATATACATTGATTATTCCTCCATATATATATTAATCTTTCTTTTATGGAACATAATATTTTTTAAATTTACAAAGCATTAACTTTTTTTTTTAATAGTTATTTTTAGCAATAAATAAAAATATTAATTAAAATATTTCTGCTCATTTTGTTCTGCTAACTTATAAGATATTTTCACACGACTTAAATATTGATAAATTATTAACTCGTATAAAATGTTTATTAATAAGTTATCATTAATGCATTTAAAAATAATTAGTTTAAGTAAAGATTATTTTTATTATATAATTTTATTATCATTAACTTCTCAACTTTTTAACTTAACTTTCAATTGTCTTTCATTCATTTTACTTATTATTCAAAACTGATTTATGACTTTGGAAAGAGTGGTCATCAACGACATCATCAAGAACGATGTTTTGTTTAAAATGTTTCTCAAAATTTTTCGTCGATGCTAAGACTATTTTGACTATGATTTTCTGGTTCAGCAAATAAATCTGCATGAAGAAAAAAGGTGAACCGAACGATCCCTGCGTATTTCCCACTCTGCTTAAAATGCATACCCTCCTTTAAGCTACAAATTTTTTTCTAGTCTTACGTCCTGGCGACTCCACGATTCCTTTCTTCCGCGAAGTTGCGGCAATCGTCTATTGGTGATGAAAATGAATCGTTTAATAAATAAAGCATCCTACGCTACGCGTTTCGTAAACTCTTAGTCACTTGTCAATAACCGTATATCTATGAGCAACTGTGAGAAAGACGCGAGAAAATCGGCGATGAAACCACGCCGATTCTCTCGAATAAATAAAAATTGATAAATATCCCTTGCAGTAGAATTTTCCGGCGGAAGAATAAAACAATACCGAGAAGATAATAAATTTTTCTAACGAAATACTTAACAAATAGAGCCGTACCGTTTGATAAAAGTAATCATAAGAAAAATAAATTCTTTCTAATCATGAAGAAATAAGATTTTTCTAATCAAATCACAAGAGTCCGCCAGGAAAGGCAACGATCAAGGGACTTTGAACCGATATCAGATTCACAATCGACGATAACCGCGAGTAAAAAAACGAAAAAATAGAAGAAACACCCCGCCTAATGAGAACACTGGGATAATTTCTAATTCGTCAATCCCTACTTCAAAAAATTAAAACACACATTTGAAAAAGCCCTATAAAAAGAGCGACTCAAGAGAGTCCTCGCTCTCTCTACTCTCCTTACGCTCGTTACGTTCAAATCACAGTTCAAATCATCGGTCAAAATCTTTTCTCGAGTTCGACTTTTATTTTTTTTTAAATTTTTATTCTGTGATTCAATTTATCGCGAAAGTATTGTATATAATGTATTCAAATGATGCCGGACAGCCGCACAGCGTGTAAACTTACAGGAAGAAGTTATTAAAACAAAAATCGTTACTCGCTTAAATTTGATGCTGATATATCGTCTGAGTTTGTTGTCCTCGAAATATACAAGCTTCAAATTTATTGCTTGCAAAATAAGTTTAAATAATACCGATTCTACCAATAACTCTCAATGCTCAGAGTACCAAGATCGATAAATAAAAAGTTTTCGCGATTTTTCATATATTGAATTAAAGATCAAAAAATTTTTTAAAAATTATAACAGTTCTGTTAAGAGTTCTGGGTACCACCTCAAGAATTCTAAAAAATATCCTAATTAAAATTTAATAATTTTTCATAATTATAATGTTAACGTCCCTGTTCATTTTGTTAAAGTTAGCACCTCGACATAAAAATCTTGTACTTGCGATTAAATTTTCAGATTTCTTATGAAAAACTTTCTTTACTAATAATTAAAAGAGTCCCAACGACTAATATATTATACACTTTTAGGATATGTTATTAGTATTTAAAAAATTTTAATGTGTTATTGTGGATCCAAAGAAAGAAGTTGGTCTAACATGTCCGGAAATATTGTTTTGAAGAGATTTTTATGAGTTTTATAATATAATTAAATATATGGTCTGTTTATATAACACTATTCAAGATAAAAAGAGATCATAAAAAAATATAAATAAAATAAAAAATAAATAAATTAAGATAAATAAATAAAATAAAATAAATCAATACAAAAGCATCTCTTTTTTTAATTAAAAAAAAATTTAAAAGCAAAGCGATATGAAATTTCTACATAAAAATAACGATAACTTGAAAACGACGCATTTCCGAATCTATCTTCGTACCAATCTTTTTTCTTGTTTTTGGATCGCCAATCACCACGCGATTGACTTTCATTTTTAAAACACTTTCTATATTACAGTTTTATAAAAAAGTTATTTAAAAAAAATTAAATTTGTTAAATTTCTCTGTACAAAAGATATTTAAATGCATTTGGCCTTACAACGCCGCTTACAGCGTCGTTTGATTAACGTTATATTCAAATATATCTTAATAATTTCATTAATAATTTCATGTTTTAATAATTTCATTAATTCTAATAGAAATTAATAACAAAAACGCGTACGCAAATATTTTATTGATTTTAGTCTTTCTCTATCTTTTTCTTTCTCTCTTTGTCTCTACTAAATTATTATTAATATTATTATTTAATAAATGCTCTTAAAATATAAAAGTAAACATATCATCTGATAAAAAATCTACTAAACTAATAATATTAATAATATTATTAATAATATTAATAATATTAGTAGAAATTAGTAATAACCGATGATCTTTAGTTTTCAAACTGTGAAAGAGCTAATAATAATAATAATAATAATAATAATAATAATAATAATAATATAAAAGAGAGCGATTAATTTAAACTATACGATTAAATTAGTTAAATTAATAGAATATCCATAAAAATTATATGTTTATAAGCAAACGTTTAAAGATAAGCTAAAATCAAGTCAAGTTGATGGTTCAACTTTTTTATATTTTTTTTTTTTTTTTAAGAAAATAATTAATTTGCCTAGCTGTTTGCCAAGTTATGCACTGATATTTGTAAAGAGTTTAGACCAAGATATAACAATTCATCAAACTTTTTTTAAATTCTAAACGCTTGCTTATAATAGATGGCGAAAAAAGAGCAATAAAGTTTTTACGATTGCAAAGCTTGGAATTTTGAATTGCATTTCTTACTTAATTATTTTCTGATAATTTTTCAATTTTCGAGAATTTACTTTATCTACTTTATAATATTAATTTATGTTATTTAGTGATGACATTCTGTTGTTATTTTTCTGATTTTCAAAAATTTAACTTTGTCTAGAATTCAAATGGCATTTTTCTTAATTTTTTAAAGAGATTTTAGTTTCTTTTGGGCAAAATTTTATATTTAATCTCTCTTACGTTGTTTCTCGACCATCAGCAATCATTTGCATTATACGAACTACTGCCTCGGGTATGACATACCTTTCCACAAAACTCTTAAATTTTGTAAATCAAATCTTCATTTTTTTCCTTACTGAAACGATTGGACCTGTTGCATAATGTCGCGATTTTTCTTTGAGACTGATCTTCAATAATGCAGCACCGCAGTTTATGTACATTGGAGGATCTTATTTGAATACGAGCTCGTTTCAATAATTTCCTGTAAATGTAGAAAAACAAAAAAAAATTATATTATTAATATATATATTTTTTTTCATGCTTGAAATGTATTAACAATAAGATATATCTATACCTAGCTATATCAACGTCTTCGGATTTTATTAAACGATCTATGTAACATGATCGTACATCGACACGTTTCGAACAAAAACTCAGGATGTGCTCAAATAATATCAGCGTTCGTTCTTTATCTCCCAATTTGTTCCTCAAATTTGCAAATCTTATCAACAAATTTACATCTGTAACAAAAATATACGCACAGTTAAAAATACAAATAATTAAATATATAGTATTTATATTCATTATTTAATTATACATGCAGTTTTTAATAATCTGTTTTTTTTCCATTGTTTTAATTTTTTTTATTTTTTCTTCAAGATTTTGCTTATCATTTTTAGTATGATAAATAGATGTAATTTTACAAGCCTCAATTTATTAAATAACCTATGAATATTTATAATTACTGATTATTTGATTAATATGATTGATATAATAGTTATGTTTTATTGAATAAAATTATATTTTGAATAAACGACCAAAAAATTCATTAAAATTCGATTGTTTTGTCCATTAAAATTGATTGTTACATGTAACATACTAAAAATGATAAGCAAAATCTTGAAAAAAGAAATTTAAAAAATGAGAAAAAAAACAGATTAATCAACTTGTTATTTTAATCAATTATTACTCTTTTAGGGGTGGTAGCAATAATTTTTTTTTTTTTTTTTTTTTTGACTATCACACACACAATAAATATATATATATATATATATATATATATATATATATATATACTTTATTAATATTACATTAGTATATATTTCATATTATTTCACTTACGTTGAGACGCAGGCAACGATTGGGGACCGCCTGTTGCAATTTTTCTTTCAGACCGAACTTCAACAATGCGTCACCGCAATTTATTCACACTGGAGGATCATTTCTGTTTGAATTTGCCGATCATAGTATCAATCAATTTTTCTAACTTGATCTTTCTACCAGCATTCGCATGCATATAATCAACATGTGCGTATATTCCAAAAATGCGTCATTGGTTTGCATAGCTTCCTGGAACGCGTCGTTCAAAAATTCCAGAGTGCCGAACTTAGACTATATAGATTTAACTGAACGTTCCCATACGTCTTTAGCCGTTCGTTTTTCTCTCCGAAATTGATCGTTTTGATTGAATGCGAGGAACTAAGGACAAAAGCGTATTTACACGAGCGAGAATGACAACAGCAGCGCGAAAGATACACTGGCGAAATTTCGACCAGCCTGATCCATTGCCGAAGATCGACTGACTCTGACGACCATTAAGACTCGCGATCTCCATAAAAAGAAATTCGCCATCGAACGCTCGAGGATCCAGGTGTTTGTCGCAGTTTTTTCATCGTATGAGGATCACGCGATCGCGCACCGAGCGAATGAACGCGACGCTGTTTATCCTCGCTCGTGTTTTTTGATCTTAGATGTATGGTTTTGGAATTTATCGGCGAGATACGCCGTTGAAGTTGATCGACAAATGATGTTCAAAATTGAAATATATTTCAATTTTGAACATCATGTTAAATTAACCGATATAAACGGATCTTTCGAACTTTTCCTTAGCTACTTGCTAATTCCAATTCGTGTTACATGCGTCGCTAATTAATGCAGTGAATGGCGCCCATCCTTTTATGACTCCATAAAATTTTATCTACAAATTATTATCTATTTTTTTGTGATTGTATCATGTTTTGATCCACATTGTGTACTATGAATACCATGTAAAACTAGTTTGCTCTTTATTAGCGACTGTTTTTATCAATTATAACTCTTTTAGGGGGGGTAGCAATAATTTTTTTTTTTACGATTACACACGCAGCACACACACACACACACACATATATATATATATATATATATATATATATATATATATATATATGCAATCAAAGAATAAAAAATTAAAAACAATTTAAAAAAATAAGAAATTAATAAAATAATGAAAAGCAAAGGTATAGAAATAAATGAAGTGGGAAAAAAACATGAAAGAAAGAAAGAAATATATAAGTAAATATAAAAATATTATTAAAATTATTTTATTTTATAAATGTATGTATGTGTAGTATATATACAGCGCTGCACATGTGTATATGTGTGTGTGTGTGTGTAATTTATATTATATATATATATATATATATATATATATATATATATATATATCTTATATATATCTTATATCTATTATCTTATATATATTCTCATATATATTATCTTATATATATTATCTTAGATCTATATCTTATATTATCTTATATTTATATCTTATCTTATATCTATATCTTATATTATCTTATATCTATTATCTATAATTTAAAAAACATCTTATAATAATAGGGCACCGGATGGTGCGGGAGGCGCAGACATGCATCCGGCTGGTGCTGGCCGCGAGGGAACATATCCGGCTGGTGCAGGCGGTGCGGGGACGTATCCGGCTGGTGCAGGCGGTGCGGGCACATATCCGGTTGACGGAGGTGGCGCGGGTATATATTCAGATGGTACAAATGACGCAGGCACATATCCGTATAGTGGAGACGGTGCGGGCACATATTCCAATGGTACAGGTGGCGCAGGTACATATCCAGATAACGGAGGCGGCGCAGGTACATATCCAGATAACGGAGGCGGCGCAGGCACATATCCAGATGATGGAGGCGTCGCGGGCACATATCCAGATGATGGAGGCGGCGTATATCCGGATGCTGGAGGTGGCATGGGCACGTATGCCGGTACAGGCATGTACCCGTCTGGAATGTACGCCGGCGTATGTGGAAAATTGGCGGCGTATTTCTCGTGCCGCCTCCTACGGTACAATGCCCGCCGCACTGCATCTTTTAAGAGCTGAAAAAAAAATTTTTTAATTAAAAAATTGAAAGTATATATTTTACATAATTAAATATATATATATATATATATATATATATATATATATATATGCTCGCGCATATTTTATACACATACATACACCATACACATATATATATATATATATATATATATATATATATATATATATATGTATAAATGTGTGTATGTATATATGTGTGCGTATTACAATGCGATTTTTCGAGAAGTTGAAATATCATATCTCATATTTTAGTTTTAAATAAAAGCATTTGTGAAATAATAACTGGCGCGTGATTAGATATATTACATCATTTACAAATCACATATTAAATTAACATATGAATTACAAATAATATAGTAATATATAATATTGAAGCACAAGCCGTTATTGCTTCATAAATGATTCTAAAACTTGGATATGACAGATTATATTTCAACTTTGAAAAAAGATCGCGCATTCTAATACACGCACATTCTAATACACGCAAACGTGCGCGCAAACACACACACACATGCACACGCATATATATCTATTAAAATATAATTTATAGCCAGACTAACTTTTTGACTAACAGTTTGTCCTGTCGACGAGTCCGATCTTGCCGCTATCCCCGTTGCTGGCGGTGACGTCACTGTGGTCCCCGACGTCGGCATCTGCGCCGCTGTCATCGCCGCTGTCGTCGCCGCTGTCGTCGTCGCTGTCATCCTTGACTTTCGTCTTCTCACCCTTCTGGTTCGTCTCGCTGACACATTACTTTCTCTTCGTGCTGCAATATAAAATATATTTTTTTTTCTTTCTAATTTTGAGGAGAAAGAGAGAGAGAGAGAGAGAGAGAGAGAGAGAGAGAGAGAGAGAGGGAGAGGGAGGGAGGGAGGGAGGGAGGGAGGGTGGGAGGGTGGAGGAGGGAGGAGGGAGGGAGGGAGGGAGGGAGGGAGGAGGAGAGAGAGAGAGAGAGAGAGAGAGAGAGAGAGAGAGAGAGGAGAGAGAGAGAGAGAGAGAGAGAGAGATGTAAATAGTGTAAAATACTTACATTTAGGCATTGCTGGCTCTTATAAACAGAATCGCACAGTCGCAAGAGACACTCTGACCATCTCAACGATTCGAAGACAAATGATGATTCGCTAGCCGAATCTAAGCACGTGCGCGGTTGCCACATGGTTTACTGTTTTTTTTGTTTTTTTTTTGTTTTTGTAGATAAGAATCGCGACACTCGATATCGAGAGCGAGAACGAATAAAGAGCAAGCGAGATGACTGATATCAAAGAGTTCCGAAGTCTCTCTCTCGCGAGATTCCCTTTATAATCTTTCGTGTATATATGTCATTATTATGTAGAAGTAAAACTTTTATATATTTTTATATATACGTTTTATTGATTTGAAAATAAGCTTAATAAATTAACGAAATTTTTGCGATTAAATGACATCAAACACGACATAAATTGGATGATTTTTAATTAAATATGTTATAAAAATTTTAATTATTTGTTCAGTTGAAAATTATCCGATTTATGTCGTGTTTGATGTCATTTTAATCGCAAAAATCTCATTAAACTTGTAAAATTATTTTCGGACCAATAAAATGCGAAATACATGAAGCTTTTTTTTCACAGTAACGATATATATACGTGAGAGATAAGAGATAAAGAGATCCTCGCGAGACAGACTTCGGAACTTTTTGATATTAATCATCTCGCTTGCTCTTTATTCCTTCTTGCTCTCGCTTTCGGCGGCTCTTCAGCATTGGGGATCCTTCCTTTTCTTCTCTTATCTACAAATACATAAACATGTTATAAAATAAAAACTATAATTTTTATTTTGCATTTTATCCGTTTGCAAATATTTGTAATAAATTTATGATATTTTTATGATTAAAATAACACCAAACACGATATAGCTAAAATAAAATTTAACAAAAATTTAATATGATGATATAAAATTAACGACATAATACATTTAAGATTTTTAATTAAATATGTAATACATCAAAATTTTAATTGTTCATTTAATTAAAAATTATCCGATTTATGTCGTGTTTGATGTCATTTCCATACGAAATGTCATAATTTATTAAATTTTTTTTTAAACCAATAAAATAGAAAACAAAAATTTTTCTTTGTACGTTATAAATTATTTAAATTTGTAAATTATTATATGTATATAGAAGAAATTTTTTTTACTTATATATATTTAATGTTAATATAACATTAATTAACAATATCGATACAATGAAGCGTCTACGAATTCGTATAGTGATGTCATTTAAATGCAGGCACTAAGATATCATTAAAGACCGATGGTCTTATGGGATTTAAATGGTCTTATGTGACTGGAAAAAAAACTCGCTTTGCGTTATTTTAGTCCATCCAGTTATTGTTTTATTATCGAAAATGTATAGATCTTTTATGTGACTGCTTTAAGAACAACAAAATAAAAATTTTATTGTTCTTATTATTTATTTACAGTAGTGCGTGGCAAACTTTTTCGTGTAATATATTAAATTTTATAAGATGGTATTTATATAATTATTTATAATAAAACAATGACTGGATGAATTACAATAACCGTATAAATTAAATAATTCATCAAAGTATAAATAAAGCTCCGATAATATAAATAGAAAACGGATCTAAAGGCAATAAGTGCCAGCGCAGTATTAGAGGCGCATAAAATTTTTTATTAAAGTATTTTAATTTGACATATGTATGAAATATATTAATTTGAATATACAGGATGTCCTAGATCACTCATACACCCTTTTTCTTTCAAAAAGCATTTTAGAGAAAAACGTTTTGAACAAAAATTGTATGGTTTTGAGAGGAACATAAGATGGTGTCATTGGTTTGACCTTGGATGGCATCGTTAAGATCAAGTCAAGGGCACCTTTAATTTCTTAAATGAAATCTCCTATTTTTTATTGCATATTCTTATAGCTTATGTCGAGAACTTTCCAAAACACTATAATAAAGTATTTTTTCATTAAGAATTTTTTGTGTTATTTTGTATCTTAATCTGACATATTTTAGTATAAAATATAAAATATCTCAAAAATTATTTAGTGTTCGATAATTGTATCGTAATACTTTTATGTACAGAATAAAATGAATCAAATGGTGTAAAGAAAAAATAAATAATTGTTATAAAAAATATATTGCAAATAATTGCATACTTCTTTTTAAAAACAATTATTTTCTGTACTTTATTATAGTGTTTTGGAAAGCTCTTGACATAAGCTATAAAAATATGCAATAAAAAATATTGAATTCCATTTAAGAAATTAAAGGTGTCCTTGACTTGACCTTAACGATGCCATCCAAGGTCAAACCAATGACACCATCTTATGTTTCCCTCAAAACCATACAATTTTTATTCAAAAAGTTTTTCTCTAAAATGCTTATTTTTTGAAAGAAAAGGGGTGTACGGGTGATCTAAGACACCCTGTATGTGCGGGGTGGCGTACGTTTTAGCCTTTTCTTTAGGCCTTCATCAGCACAATATTAAACAGAAAATGCACGCAGTTTATAAATGGTCGGATAACAGAATTTACAAAAGCACAGTGTGTGTAAACGCATTCGTATATAATTTAACTTATAGTTGAACCAAATTTTTTAATTGATTTTCTATGCATTGTTTTTTTATTTAATTTAAACTGAGATTAAAAACTGTATTTTTGTCTAGATACGCAAAATTAGAAAAGAAAAAAAAAACAGAAAATTAATTAGATTTTGTGTAACTGCAGTTAATTAGATTAATTTTGAATAGATATTTAGTTTAGCAGAAACATATTTTACTCGCCTTAATACATCTATCTTTTATATGAAGAAAAGTTTATGTATGTAAATATTTACAATAAATAATGTATTTTTTACATTTCAATAAACAGTTATGAAACGACTCGGACTTTGTACGATTTGATCGCGTACAAAAACAGACATTCCGTAAAATCTCTTATCGGTGAATACCGGTGGAGGGGGAAACCCGTTGATTGTACAGCTGCTGTCTTCAATTACATATTCGATTGCACATCTCTCGTGTCATGTCATTTCAGTATTGTGCATCTAGCGAAAAGCGTCGTACACGAAAATTTATTTCGATATAAAAATACGAGAAAATGATCTTTTGGTGCAATTGTGTGTATAATTAAATGTGTGCATAATTTAATGTTATATAATTAAATGTTTTCTTTCCTACTTTGTGTTATCTGTAATCAATTGCCTTTTTGTATACATATGTCGATATTTTCTGCGTAATAATTGCGGTCAATATGCCGATTTTAATCACTACATTGTCTAAATGATACCGTTAACGCTTGATGAGAAAAGGTGAGAGTTCCTCGAAGAAAATTTGTAATTGTATTAAATTAATATGTTTTTGTTTCTATTTTATTTACGTATAGTTTGTTAATTTTATTATATAAAAAATAGTTTCTATTTTAATAAATAAAGTTTGACAGCATGTAGAGATATTTAAAATAAAAATGAATTTTTCTTGAATATTCCTGGATTTCTCTAGAATTCATCGTAAAATCTGACAGATCCTCTACTTTATTTACGTAATTTATAACAGCTACTTTTTCTGTTGAAATAATCTAATTCCAAATAGATAAGATACCAAGAATAATCTCCTTGAATAAAGATAGCATTTTTGTAGTATAAAGAATTTCTGTAAAAAAAAACGCAATTAAAAAAATTGTGATCTTTTTTTACAAGTTATTATATTTTGTCATTGAATATTTTATAACATATAATCAATTTTATATATTTCTTAACGTTTATTTTTTTTTAATAAATGTAATGTTTTAGAAACAATATTAATTTAAAGCGCAATTTTGCAGAATTAATTCTTTAAAATTTAGTTGTTTGAAAATAATTCTCTCTCTCTCTCTCTCTCTCTCTCTTTCTCTCGCAATTTTAAAATTATTTCAAAATAAGCTAGTACGAAAATATCGTTTTTTATTTTTCTTCAGATATTTATATATTTCTTATTAAATGACATATTAAATAATAACAAAAAACTGCGTTCTTAGTTCAATTTAAATGTGACGTTCTTACATTCTTACAATTCGCGACATTGTAAACACAGCGATTTGAAGTACGTGATTTATTTGCGTGTGTGCTTGTCTAGTGCGACTTAGTATATAAACAACTTGAGTGCAGCACGCGCGATCAAATCGGCGCCGCGTATTGCCTGAGTCATTAGCTTTTTTACCTAAGACGTTTCTGAAAAATTATTAAGATATTTTTACGCGACTTGTGATTTATGCGTATTCTAAGTGTGCGATATGAACAAAATAATTGAGTTGCTCGCTAATAGCTCCGAATCTGTTTCAAAACGCATCGAAAAATTCTGGTATCGCTTCCTTAAAGATACGACCTATGAGTTGCCACAAGAGGTACCGGATTATCATAAACAGGTAATTGCTGTCAACATAAAGCGAAATAAAAATATAAGAAAATTATTATGTTTGTAAAATTTTCTTTTATCAAATTAAATAACATTCACTTTCTTTCATGTCTCGTAATACCAATAATTGCGTATATATCAATGTTTCATTAAAGAACGCAGAAAAGATAATTTAATTCCGATAAAAATATAGATAGTATTTTACTAATAAAATATTGATATTTACATTAAATGTTTGTGTATTAAAAATAATATTAATTCTAAATTAAATAAGTTGCCCTAATTTCATTTCTAATATTAAAATTTCAAATTTTAGTTACAAAATAATCGATAAAAGTGATAAAACCTATATTATTTGTAATCTATTTAATTATAAAATATAAAAATTAAATTATTAACAATTTCAATTCCAAATAATTTTATAAAATATTTATTCAATTATTTTCTATTTATTCAACAAAACTATTAATAATCTAATTAAAAAGAAAATTCGCTTGTGCTCTAATGTTTCAGTGATTGATTTCGTTCCTTCACCAGCATTCGGTTCAAATTTCCAAGATTCTTCTTCAAAATTTGTTTGTTGCGATTTATACAAAAGTAGCATGAATCATGTCATTTGCATCGGGAAAGTCCGTTAATGTAAATGCGCAGCTGGATTATTACTTGTCACGAACGCGTCGAGTTACTCGAATCATCAGTAGTGCGCGCTATTTTTGTCGAGACCTCCTTCGAGAGTGGCACTAGTGCATAAAGCGAGACTAGTTAAATTTGATTTTCTGTGAAAAACTTTTCATATTTATAGATATGGCTGCCGTTTTTCTTCCTCCTAATTCTGGAGCAAATAATATTACGAAAAAGGTTTCGTTTGAATGATCAAGTCACGTCGCTATCTCAATGGATTCTCCACGAAACTGTTCGGTAGGTCACGATTTTCTCTTTGTTATTAAATATAAATAATACATCTTTATATATATATATATATATATATATATATATATATATATATATATCATAAAAAAAGATACACTAGAGGCACAAATAATTCTTTAATATCGTATCGTAAATGCTTCGTTTCAAAATAAGTCAACTTAAAACTGAAAGAAATAGATGCCAATATGTCATCTTTTTTATATAAAAAAAAAATATGCTTAAGTAAATATGTTATTATTTTATAGATGACATAAATATAACTTTACTCGTTTTACAAGCATATAAAAAGAGTGATTCTAAATTTTATAACATACATAAATATAGATGATAATAATAGTGATAGAAGATAATAATAAAAATGATAAATATGAAATATAAATGTAATATATTTCACCATAAATAAAATTTTAAATTAATTTATTCACTTATATTTATATATAATTTTAATTAATTATCTTAAATTTATTTTTATTTTAAGTTTAACCGCAATTGCTGGCACTTCAATTTATTAATAATTAAATTTAAATTTCTATTATTAATTTTTGTTAATATAATTATTTTAAATATTAAATATTAATTTTTAAAATTATTTAAATAGTAAAAATTTCATATAATGCTTCGTTTGGCAATTTTCGAAAGAATATACTTGTTGGTTTCGTAGAGTCTTCTCTCGTGGTGCCGAGTACTACACATACATCGTCATTTATGAGAGATTTGGCAGAGGATGGAATCTTCTAGCCTGGGATTCACCGTGGACATGGTATATTTCCTTCATTGCTGTGGACTTTTGTTACTATTGGGCTCATCGCAGTAATCATGGTTAAATTCCAAACATTCGCCATTCGCGCCATTCATTGACGTTCTCTGTATTATTTCTCGATCTTCGATAATTTAACGTGTGCTAATAATGTCGTAATTTTTTGCAGAAGTCCACTTTCTGTGGGCCCTCCATCAGGTGCATCACAGTAGCGAGGAGTTCAATTTCGCGGTCGGTCTGCGACAATCCATTCTGCAAAATTGGTGTAACTTTGTTAGTGTTACTTTTTAAGGGCAAGCTTTAACTGTAAAAAAAAAAAAATTGGGAAATTTCTGCCACTAATCACTAAGATTAATTAACACCCATTAAAAATCTCTTTTTACTCTTGCATGATAGAAGAGCCTCTGTGTTTGGAAATTTTATTTATTCAAAAAAATGTTTTTACATATATAAAGTATTTTTTAAATTAAAATTGAAAAATATAAAATAAATTTAATATTTTTTATTAATGAAATATAAATAGATAATAATGAATTATTACTTTATAAATAATTTTAAAAATATCTCTCGATATGTTTACGCTTATAAATATATTTCTGCAGGTAATCTATTTACCTCTCGCCCTATTTATAACTCCGTCGCACTTTATGGTGCACAATCAACTCAATTTGATATATCAATTGTGGATCCATACAACAGTCATTGGTAACCTCGGACCGCTCGAGTGGATTCTTAATACACCTAAGCATCATCGCGTTCATCACGGTTAATTAGACACTTAATTACTTAGCGACTGTATTTTTTCGCTTCAACTTGTCTTACGAATGCGTACATTTTTGCATCTTATAGGCTGCAATCTTTATTGCTTGGATAAGAATTATGGTGGCGTGCTTATCATATGGGATCGATTGTTCGGTACTTTTCAAAAGGAAAACCATAAGGAAGAGATAATTTATGGCTTGGTGGTTAATGCTGAATCATTCAATTCATTCTATCTGCAGGTAAAATTTTTTGGCTATCAAATATTTGCTGCAATTATTGCAGTTTATTAATAATTTGAAAAAACTGAAACGCTAAATTAATATTAAAAAAAATACTAAAAAAAATTTATGTACATTTTAATTTAAAAATTATTGCTATTCATATAATTTATCTTTCTTTTGCAATATCGTAGGTGTTTTATTTAAAGGATTTAATTAAAAAAAGCATAAGTATGATTACCTGGACCGATAGGCTCGCCGTCGTTTGGAAAGGTCCTAGCTGGTTTCCAGGTGCACCTCGTTTAGGTTTAGACGAATTTAAAATAAAAGTAAGAAATAATCTACGTGTATGTATATGTAAAACAATATTTAATATATTTAAAGTAAAATAAAAATATGTCGCATGTGTTATATACAAGTGATGCTTGATAATTGACATTTTAGACTTTAAATCGGCGAAAATTTTAATATAAAATACTGATTCTTTATCTTACTTTTTTTAGGTAAAGCCTAGAGCCCTATACAATCCTCAGATACCTGAGTGGCAAAAATTATATATAATAGTGCAATTTTTGACGATCCTTTTTACTCATTTTCAATTATATAACGAGGTGAGTTCTTATTTTACTTGCTGTTAAATTTTCGAAAAGTTTACAAGCAATATTGCAATTTTAACATAATAAATTTTGAAATTATTTTTTATATAAACTACTAATATTTTATATAAACTAGTAATATTAAAAAATCTTATTTTAAAATACATTTTACTTTAGACGAATAAATTATGTGTATATAAATATGCGTTTATTTGAATTTATAATATAATAATATAAATATAAGTTTTTTTTGTCTAAATTAAATGTCAAATATAGCAAAAGAAATTTTAAACTCCATAAAAATTATTGGAAAACTTTCAATTTATAGTATTTTTAATATTTTAGATTTATATAATAATGATATTATTGTATAATATTTAATTAACATTATTCAGATTTTAAGTTTAATATATCTTTACATTAAAGTTTATATATATGTAGAATATCCGCTGTTTTTTTTATGTAGAAAATCAATTATTTATATTATTGGAGAAATTTTTAGCGAAGACTAGAGTTTACCTTTTTTATGGTTGCCGATCTCGTATAATTTTCTTTAACGCGCAAAAATTATTTTATAAAGAACGCAATTTAATAAATTTGCGCACATAAATGTGCGTAATAAATGTGCACATAAGTGTGCGTATATATAATATTTTTTGTAAAAATATATATTTGAAAAACATATAAATAATTCTTATCTTTTTGCTTCTTGATGTACAGGGTAGATCAGCTGTTTTGTGTCATCGAAGTGTAACTTGGAGAGTAGTATTATTTTGCAACGATTTATCTGTCTTTTTTTAATGTTTTCAATGTGATAACAGTTAACATGATAACAGTTTTTTTATTTAATTTTTTGATTTTAATAATATATCGGATTAAACACGCATTAAGATTATTATTTTAAGTTTATTTTTAATTAAAAATATATTATTGTATATATAAAATTAATTTAAATTATTCTGATCTTTTTTTAAATGTAAATATAGTTGAAATTAAATGTTCTCAAAAATTCATTATAATTCCAATCATTTGATATTAATATGACACTAATCGGAGTCAGGCACACTAACAAAAACTCACTGTCACTAATTTCAATTTTATTTTCAGAATTTAAACGTTTTAGACGATTTTCCTAGGATAAAATTGGCAAACAAGTTAGCCGTTCTCATCAGCATCGGTTTGTTATTTGATAAGCGTGCATTTATATATCCCAGTATCATTGAATTTGTACGCTGCTTGACTTATATACAGTTTACGGAGATAAATCCTAATAATTTAATCAATTCTATGACGTATTACGCATACGGCTTTTCTCTAATTCTAATTTGGATACCTTACTTTATATATAGAATTTATTTGTTATTTTTCAAACTTACTTTCTTATCTTTCTTTCTATAAACGTACACGTTATTAAAGATTGAAAATCTGCGATAACTATATAAATATATATTATAAAACATGTAGATATATGTATAGATATTATTTATTACATATGTATTCACACACACACACACGCACACGCACACATACATATATACATACATATATATACATATATATATATATATATATTTATTTATTAAAATATATATATATATATATATATATATATATATATTTTTTTTATGCGTTATCATGATAACAGTATTGAAGCATGCATATTTAAATATTTTTGACGTTTGTTTTACCCATCACGTGACCAATCGAAGTTTAGGAAAATAAATAATTCTATAGATTTCGGATAGTGCATAGATGTATATTTTCATCGTCATAAGGAAACAATTCTTTTTTCTTCAATTGACATTATTAACTCGTAATAATATACAATACATGTGTAAACATAATTGATAACATTGTGTAATTCTGCGTTTATATAATAAAAAAAGAAAAAAAAATACGATAAAGTACGAAACAATTATTAAATCGTTTAAACAGAAATGTATGTATCTCTCGCTGCCTTCCGTAAATTGTTACATATGTGTCCTAAATATTATATTCGCATATAAAATTTTCTATTTAGATATAATATATGTATCTGTTCTCCTTTATGTAAACATGCGCTACAGCTAGCTTTATTGTATCTTTGAATTTCGCAAAAGTGTCGCTTGAAATCATTACAAAGAGTACATACATCAAATATATTATAAAATTTTACGAAAAAGCGCATTCACAAAGACATCTCGTAATCGAAAGACGTTATAAAACACGTTACAATAGTATAATGTCGTGCGCATTATAATACATGCATAGAAACATGTATAAGTAGCACTTGACAACATACGTTCGATAAATGCAACTCAATATCCGCGATAAAAGAGCTCGAAAATAGTTAAGCGAGAGATAGTTCGCATTTTCTCTCAAATATAAACAGAGAACAAGAATTTATGCAACAAACGTCCGTTCAAATTTAATAATTAAAAACAAGCAAGCCCACTCATCGCTTTCTTATCCCGCGCGCTCAACAATATTATATCTTGAAGATAGCAACTATCTTTTAATTTAAGCATATTATAAATTGTTTTTTTTTTTTTTTTTTTAGAAGACATCACGTAAAACAAAGATAAATGCAATGGTATTCTTGTATATCCACAATGCACAAGTTCTTTAGTACATTATACAATATTTAATATCGTTTTACATGTAAAGCTGTCTCGAGTTATTCGATAATATATTTATGAAGTCGTGGCAAAAGTCCTTCCTGATGGTCCGCTATCTGTAAGAAGCAAAATAAAATATAATCAATATATCGATAACAGCGATTTAGAATAAAATAGATTAATATAATATATTACAACTCGTTGGTTTTATATAAGTTCACATTACAATTTATTAGCATCGATCATTTCGAAGGTAAGATTAATGTTGCATAAATAATCATAGTTTTTATATTTTGCAGTCTACTTATCTTTATATTTTTCACGTCACATTTATTTATTCTAATATTGATTGAACAAATAGTAATCAGACTTTTTTTTATTATTATTTATTAAATTGTACATTTTGTGAATTTCTTTCAAATTTGACAAACTATTTTATATTTTTTTTATTTAATATATTACATTAGCCTCTGAAAATCATATCGTTTAATCAATCTTTGTAATAAAATTTTTTAAAAGCATTTGGAAGAGGAGGGAAGCCACATTATGTAAATAAGAACTACTATACTTTTGTTATATGAAAGTAAAAAAAAACTAAAATTGTTTAATAAAAAAATAAAATTTATGCATTTATTTTTATACTAGACACTAAAATATAATATTAAATTATTGATTATTAATTATTATTAAATTATTGTTCACTTTACCTACGAGAATTATCCTATGTACCGCTACTTGATGATGTTTTCGTTTTGCCATTTCTCGCGTCAGTCTCCGTCAAAGGTGCTTGTCTGACAGAGCTGTCGGCCATTTCTTCCTCCACGCGATGGCCGTTGCTGTCGCTGCTTCTCTCGGACGCCCCAACATCCTGTTGCTCCAACAAATTCATTTCGAGAGAATCTGAAGAGATGCGTCTCGCGCTGCCGGAAAATTGTCCGGCAGCGTCCGACGGCGTTTCCTTCGCATCCTTCACGTTGTTCAACGAGTCCGAGCTGAGGGACGGAAAGTCCAAGGTCGTCTTCATCTCGAGGGAGTCGGAGCTTCGACACAACGGATGGTATTTCTTCTCCGCGTTCTCCTCCAGTTCTAAGGAATCCGTGCTGGTCACCATGACATTGCTCTCTCTCTGTATCGCTCGTGTCTCGTCAGATTCTTCCGTCTCCTCCGGAAGTGTTTCCGGAACCGGTTGGATCCCGATGACTCTCTCGGCATCGGTGATCTCGATCTGCGAGATGTCCTCCGTGGTGTCGTCCTGCCGATCGAGTTTCTCCACGTTGGACTGCGCGATCCGTATTATCTCGTCGATCTCCTTTATCCTCTTCTCGTAATCGTCCGATCCGGAAGTACTAGGATTGAACGAACCGGTCACGCTGGTATCCGTCCTCGAACGCGGAAGATTCTCCATTTTATACTTGTTCTCCGGACTCTCGTGTTCCAGCAGTTCCTCCTCCTCGCGGGCCCGCAGCTCCATCAGATGAGCCTCCCGGCAAGCTTTCTCAAGGCCCTCGAAGTCCTTCAACGAGGATAACGAGATATCGTCGCCGTGACCCGAGCGACCGGTCATGTATCTTCTCGGAAGACTGCCATTGTTGACGGAATCCTGCGAGCCGCATTGAAGTCTTCGCGAGTTCTCGGACGCCACGGTACTCTCCAAGTGCTCGAATTCCTGCAGAGAGGTCAAGGACGCGGTCTCGTGATCTACAGATTTGTTAAAGTATTTCTTCCCGAGGATATCGTAATCCGGTGTGCTGCCGAAGCTGCCGCGCATACTTCCCACGCTGCCTATAGACTCTTTATGGCTGCCTAAACTGCCTATCCTGCTACTGCCCGCTTCAAAATCCGTAATCTCCTCCTCCTTGATATCCTCGAGCGGTCCACGATCGTACTCGATATCGTAGACTCGCGCGTCCGCCTGGAATTGCATCTCTATCCACTTCTTGCCCTCGTATTGCTCGTCGTCGGAGTAGGACTGAGATTGATCATCGTTGGACGCCTGGGGCGGACTCTCTTCGGTGTCAAAGTCAAACAGATCGTTGTTCTTGGAGGCCTGACTCGTCGATATCTGTTCCTCTTTGTTCTCCGTTATCAGATTTTCCAGATCACGATCGTATTGCTTGCCGGATGTTTGAGGTATCGAGCTAATACGAATACTCTTGCCCTCGGAGTCGAACTCCTCTGCCTCTCGTCCGACCTCCTCGATCACCACGAAGTCGTCGATGATGTCGGGCTTGTCTATGAACTCGAACGAATCACTGTCGGGCGAGTGACGCTCGGATCTATCCTTCTCTATAACTGTATCAAAGGACATTCCCGATGCCGAAGATAGAGACATGCTGGCTTGCTGCAGCATCGAGTGGACGGATGTTGTTTGCATTACCGGTTCAACACTTTCGTCCCCGGCAGTTTCCTCCAGGTCTGACCTCTGTTTCAGATCTTCCATGTCCGCTGTTTCCATGTCTTTCTCCGCCTCTAAATCTTCCTCGCCTTCCAAATCCTCGAGCTCTTCGCTATCACTGGGCCTGGTGACCCGCGTCGAGATTACCTGTGTACACACGCTTTGAATCCCATCTTCGGACACTCGTGATGTCATTATATCAACTGACTGAAGAGCACCAGGCGCTTCCATAGAAGTGGATGTGGCCGAGTCCGTAACTTTAGCCTGATTCTCCTCCAATACCTCGTCCACAGACTCCGCTTCCAAACTAACGTTATCATCCATAATTTGTTGGAAGATCATTTCGGACGAGCGTTTCATGCGACACGGTATATGACTATCGATTTTGTCCACAGTTTCGTCCATCGGTATCTCTTCGCTACCAGAGGAATCCGATGCCTCGAGTTCCTGCTCCGCATCCAGTGCACTTTCCAGGTTTTCGTCTATTTCTTCCCCATCGTCATCCGCTTCCTCGGATGGTACCAGCGTTTCTGACAACTCGCTAGTGCTATCAATACTGCCGAGATGACCCGAGCTAAGGGAATTCAAATGCAGCATAGATTCGCGGGAGCTCATTGAAGTCACTGCGGTCTGATACTCTTGCGATGTAGGTAATGTCCTTGAACTCTCGTGCTCAACCGACATCATTGCCGTCTCATATTCCGAAGCAGTCCCAGATTGCACGCCACCCGCGGCGGATTGCATCGCCTCGACGTCGGACGAACTAGGTCTACTTCCGCTTTCGTACTCGCAGGACTGATAGTTGCTGCTCTCGCCGGAACTCGAACCGACGTCAGCCTCACTCTCAGAAGTTTTTACTTTCTTTGACATTCTGGTCGGCTTATGACGTCTTCTGGGCACCGGATGAGGCGTCAAAGAATAGCTATCGTCTCTATTGTCAATGTCCGAGCTGATATCCGATGATCTACTAATAGGAAGTGGACTGGGACGACCCTCTTCTTCATCTTCTTGTTGGTCATCCTGAACGGTTATTACAGTCTCCTTTTCTTCTTCGTGCTTTTCGATATCAATTTCAGGTGCCTTGACTATAACGGATGATTTGTCTTCGGCGATTGCGGCTGCTTGAACGATGGACAAGTCATCGATAGCGTCTCGCGTTTCTTCTTGTTTTGTCTCCTCGAGTTCTTGAGTTTTTATGACTAATGATTCGCTCTGCGCAGTAGTTTCAGTCTCGGCTTCCGGTTCAGCCTCCGCAGGAACATGTTCAATGGACGGTGGTTTGTACAAAAACGGTAAATCATTCGGAATTGATTCTGGCTGGAGTTTGAACTGAAATTCTGAAGGCGAATCTTTGATCTGAATCACAGTCTGGCTGTTTTCACTCAGCTCCTCTATTAAATCTTGCCTAGCCGCTTCCAAGGACTCCTTTACTTCGGCAATCTCTTTCTTTACCACTTGATCCAACACCGTTATTGCGTACCGCGCGCTCAGATCGACGCTCTGTAGATCGTCTTTCTTTATTTTAAAGGCACAAGTATCGGAGGAAGGCGCCGTCGACTTGCTGGGTTTATCGTGTTTATCGGTGGTTTTTTCCATATGTCGTTTATATTCCTCGCTAGGAGGTTTGATCTTCGTCAGATAAGTCTCTGTCCATTCTTTCAGCACGTCGTCAACTCTTGCACATTTTGATACTTCCTGTTTTTTGGAATCTTTCTCAGTTTCCACAATTGTTTTTATCTCTTCTTTAACTTCCAATTCTTCTACTTTTTTATATGCAGAGTCAATATCTTGCTGTTTCTGTGCTTCGTCAGCTACGATACGCCGAGCAGAGTCTCTTATTTCTTCCTTTATCGTAGACACTTTACTAGCGTCACTCATCTTGGTAGTTTCTACTTGCACCGCAGAAATGTCTTGTTGACGAGCCTCTGTATATGCTTCTTGAAGTTTAATCTCCATAATTTTTGCAGGTATATATTCAGTTAATTCTTTTATTTCCTCTTCTTTCATAGGTATCTCTTCCGTGACAGCTTCGGTAATACTCGTTTCCAGATCAAAATTCTCGCGAGATATGGATTGACGTATACCGACTTCTTCTGTCGGCGTCTTAGCATCATATTCTCGTTGCAGAGTATCGACCAATTCTTGACAAGTGATATCTAATTTATCTTCTATCAATTCGCTGTCGAAGTCCGGTTCGGTTATCGACTCGACCGCTGGTTCGGTCACTGGAATCACGGTAAACTTTGTAGTCTTAGTAGTCGTAGTAGTTGTGATAGTCACATTAACATCACTACTAGTAACGGATTCTTTAACAGACTCGATCACACTAATATCCTCCGAAGATTTGGTCACGGACTCTTGCTCTAAATCCACAGACTCGTCCTGAGAGGAAGCGCGAGCACGTCGTACAGATGACTCGTATTCTTCCAACTCCTGATTGAATACCTGAGAAGGTTGCAAAGTTTCCGATATCTCGATTTTTTCGTCGCCAATCATCCAGTTAACTGGCTTGATTTCCAGATCGTGCACGAGCTTTGTTCTCGGTGAAACCAACGGCGGGCTTTCAATTTCAAAACTATCTGCTCTTCGTCTATCCCCTACGTCGTATGTCCCCTCTCTCGACGATATAGTTACAGAAGATGCATACTCATGGATCGGAGGATAGTCTACAATGACGTCTTCAGACACCGTGCTAGAACTAACAGTCGCGTCTTTTTCGCGTGCGATCTTTTCCAAAGAATCCACTGCCACGCTCTCGTGCAAAGATGCTACGTCCCTGCTAGTTTGTTCGGACACTTTGTGCTCGTCCAGCTCCAAAGATGGCATGTCGACCGAATCTTGACGGCTGTCAACGCTCGGCTCCAAGATCTCTAACACCCTAGCGCCCGAGATTTCCGACACTATCTTATCTTTTGAAAGAGTAGTATCGCTATATAAGTCTTTCTGAAGCGGTTCGATATGACCACTCGATCTATCAGAACGAAGTTTTTCAGATTGCGGACTAGACGTAGGTTTAGATAAGTCCTCCAGTTCTCCAGTGTCGACATCGATAGTCTCTTCGAGTTCGATCTGCTCGGATATACTGCTGGGACTCATAGTGATGTCTCTATCTTGAAGTTTAGCTTGCGAAGATGGCAAGCTTTCTTCTCGATCATGCGGCGATGATTCTTCGTCTTTTGTTATATCTTCGCTTATACTGTCTCTAGTAGAACCTTTCTCGAATGATTCTTCTTGTATGAATGTTTTCAATTGCGCTGCGTCCGTAATTGGATGATCCGCTTTGCTTTCTGGAAGTTGTTCGTCCAAAGACTTCTTTATTATACTTTCAAATTTTTTTGTCAGGTCATCAGCCAGTTTCTCGTGATCAGCATCGCTACTCTCGGAAATCAATTGATCGAGATATTCTCTATTCAACATTTGAGGCTTTAATCCCGATGTTGATGATCTTCTCTCGATCTCGTTCTCAATTGATTGTATCAAATTCTCCGCTATATTCCGCGCTTCTATTTCCTTAGCAATCAATTTCTCTTTCTCCTCCAAAGATTCCGGAACTTTTTTACTCTGAGGTTGTCTGTCTTCTTCAGTTTTCTCACTCGAATCCGCCTTGTACTTTTGGCTGGGTACAAACTCTTCAACTTTAAAACTTTCCAAATTCTCTTTGTAAGATTGTCCTTGCGCAATCATTTCAACTTTCCCTATTTTATCCTCTGTAGCAGCTTTTGGTGGCTCCTTAATGTCCTCTACTTCCTTTGTATCGTCTTTTCTAATTCTGATTGCGACATCTACGTCGCTTTCTCTGATCCTACTAGTTCCAGATTTCTCCGTCGCAATTCCCTCTTTGTCCTCCAACAATTTAAACAATTCTTCTTTCTTACTCTCTGCCCTGGATTCGAAAGCGCTGGCATCTATCACTTCCTTACCTTCCGTAACGTTCATCGACATTTTCTGTACAGCGGTTTTGTCCACCTCCTCGCTCTTGCTTTTCTTCTCCTCTATCGTCTCAGCCGGTGACTCCTTAGTTAGCTTAGATTCCGAAGATTTCTTCCTTTCCACTTTTTCCTTCTCCTCGTGAGTTATGAATTTATCCGCTCCGCTAGAGATCTCCGACGAAAGTACTTCTTTCTTCTCAATCTTACTTGTAGCCTTAGTGTCGACCTTCGAAGTGACTGTAGCAAAATCTTTGTCCTTCATGGCGCTTATATCTTCAAACATCTTGAATGCATCCTGCGGATCAGTGAAGGTCTTGGAAAACGTTTGCGTCTTGCTCTTCGTGGTCGAGCGTTCTTCATGCCGCGAAGTGACCTCCTCACTAGATTTTTTCTCGGTGACTGTGATAGTCTCACCATTCTTTTGTCCCGGCAGATCTTTCTTCGTGTCCTTTTCTTTCGCATTTTCTATAATGCGTTTAGGTATGCGAGACTCAAACTCCTTTTTCTTGCTCGACGGTGAAACAACGTCCTTTTCCGCTTCCGCGATTGGACTTTTTACCGATTTTTCCTCAGGTTTATCCAATGACGTTTTATCTTTTGCTTCTTTATGATTTTTATCCTTTTCGACCATTGATGTGGAAATCGGTATGCGAGATTCTCTTTTTATCTGTTTAATCTCCGTATCAATGGTAGGTTTTGTCTCTTTTTCGAGATTAATGTCAGCCGCTTGTTTAGCAATTATCTCTTCCACTTTCTGCAACGCTTCTCCTTTGATCGATAATTTTTCTTCGAGTGTTTTATCTTTTTCTTCGATCTTATCCGTTCGTAATTTCTCAATCTCATCTGTATCCGGTAAACTCTCGAACATCTTTGTTTCCATACTAACTTCCGGGATCTGTGTAACTGGTTTACCGTTCTCACCTTCTATTTGCACTGATTTAAGGACCTGTTCCTGTACCAGAGTTCCGTCTTTCTGCACTGTATAGATAATTGTTGTCTCCTCTGTTATTATTCGCCTTCCGGACATCTTCTCCTTAATCTCTTTGCTCAGTGGTGTTTCCGGTCTTGGCTCTTGTACGATTTCTTGAACGATATCCGTGGATACATCCGGTTTCCTTATCTCTTTTATAACCCCAGTAGTTCTCGCGGTGTATGTTGAAACATCTGGCATTGTATCCGAAATATAAATCTCTTCCTGGAGCGTTTTTATTGGTTCTGCAATTTCTTCTTTAACTTCTTTTTCAATTTGCTGCTGAATATCTTCTTTTCCTTTGTGTTCTGTTATAATTTCTTCAGGATGTATTTTTACTTCTTTTGTTTCCGTGTCTGTCGAGATTGTCTTAACATCTATTACTTCTTCTGGTTTTTTTATGTCTTTCATTTCTCTTGATTCTCTTCGTATTATTGTTTCGTCCTTCGGCTCATCAGTTTGCAATAATATTTCCTTCGTATATTTCAACGATTGCGTTTCCTCAGCGAGCTCTCTTTCCTTATTCAATAACTCTTTGCAAATCTCCATCACTGGTTGAGTTACTATCTTCTGAACTTCCTCGCGTATACCTTTATCTTCATCTGTATCCTTTTCCCTTTTATCGATATCTTTCGGCTCTTTCCACGTTTTTTTCGTCCACTTCGTATCCTCCGTAGCAGTTTTCAAAATTTTCTCGATCTCCCTCGATTCCGCCACGTGCTTCTCCTCGATATCAATGTCCTTTTTTATCTCATCCTTTTCCACGCGACTCTTCTGATCGTCGATTGACTTACCCTTGAAGAGAGACAGCTTATCCTTCTCGGACTTGACGGAATCTTGCTGCTGCAACCTTGGCGTGCTCTTTGCCTCCTTCATCTCCTTTTGTATCTGCTCCTCGAAATAATGCGCCTTCTCCGCCACCGAGCACTCCGAGATGTCCGGCAGATTGATGTCCTCGATGGTCTCCGATCTCATGACGTCTGAAATACCCTCTGTCGTCCCGTCACCTTCCTCGGACACGATGTTCGGCAGGCACGACTCGCTGTCGCTCTCGTTGATGGTCAATTGGGAGGCCCTTGAGACTTCGGATTCGGAACGCTGATAACTTTCGCGTTTCCTCGAGATATCCTCCCAGAATTTGCGCTTCTCCGAGTACGTTTGCCTTTCAAGTTCAGGCGATAGATCCGATTCCGATTGACCGGCGCCTACTTTATTGGGATAACTAGCATCTACGGATTCTAGGGGACAAGCCGCTTTTTGTGCAAAGGATTCGTGGATAGCGGCATCTAGAACAACCAAGAATTATGCTTACATTATACTTTTTATTAAGCACAAATCGTTATAATAGCTGGGATACATTGTGTCTCTATTTTTACAGTATTGTTCCTTTATATATTCACAGCGAGATCTGGCGATCGAGAACTTTCGTATCGCAAATCCTTCATTCTCCTATTTTCCTCATTTTCTTTTCTTTTCTACTCAGTCGTCGCAAGTACAAGATATACTAAAGCCATAATTGAAGCCGCAAAATGATAGTCAGCATTAATGCATTAATTTGAGAAAAAGCTTGAGAAATCTGATGTTTTAGATAAAAAAATTAATTCTTTTTATTTATAATTTTCAATTTATATTTTAATATTATTTATAATTTAACATGACAAGTACAATATGAAAATGTCTCGTGTATGATGTCGAAAAATAAATTTATTCTATTTTATATCCGACGGCTTTAATTCAATGTAAAGTATAGCTTATAATAAATACTGGATGTAATATTACCGCGCGTGTCGCCCGTGATAATGAGACTATTATTTTTATCATATATTTCTTGTATATTTCTCAGGTATATGTATGAGAGAATAGAAATTATTAGAAATTTATTATGCAAAATATAATTTGAATTTGTTTAACTGTTATTCAACCAAAGATATATAATCCATAAATATCCACAAAATAAATTTTGTCTTTGCACGTACAACGACTTGATTTAAAAAAAAAAAAAAAATAAAAACAATACTATCACCAAGAAAAGAAAACATCGATTATTATTTAACTCTATGTACGTATATATTTACATATTATATCATATAATTATAATTATATGTATGTATATATATGTATATATGTGTGTGTATTTTGTTTATATCGGAAAATTTCTCTAATCTGCGGAGACATACTCTTTTGCATTAATATCCCATACGGTTGTCTATGATAATGTTGAGGACGGCAGTTCGGTCTGCAAGTATAACAAGTACACATATATTGCGTTATTATTAGTTTCATGACAAAAGTATAAGAATTAATTTGTCGATAATCGTTTCCACGCGCATTGTATTGTTCATCAATTCATAAATGGATGAATAATATTTTTGATATATTTATAATTGTTAAGTATAAGCGGACTTCTTTAAACGACGAACACCTTTTTTAAGTAAGACGTAAATAGTATTGTTTCTCGAAACAGTATATATAATTCTGTCATATTTTTTACTTTGCTTGAATTATTACATTCATCCCATCAAAAATTTAATAGGCACGGTGCAAAAAGGAAAACTTAAGAATCGACAAGCTGTGCATATAGTCATTCAAATATAGGAATTGTCCAAAAAATAAAAAACATTACTTTTACACGATATAATATATTTATTCCAAGGTTCATAGTGTATTTATTAACATATAAATGAAAAAATATGTTACTTTTGTTTTCTTTACATACCCTAGTTTTTAAATATTTTTTCTTCATTTCTTCATAAAAGAAATATTTGCTGCGAAAAAATGAGATTTACTTTTATAGAAAAGGGTAAAGAAATATAAGGAAAAAATATTATAAGGTTAATTTAAGAATATGTTAATTTAAAAACAATATGCCGGTTTTTTCGATGTAAAAAGCATCAGAATGTCAAGTACAATTTATCTGCAAACTTCATATCGCCTAGCTCATTACACTTTCTTGATCATATTTCTGAAGCTCTTGATAGATGCTTGAATGTAAGAAATTCTACAAGATCCCAACACATTCTGTTTATCTTCAAGACTTTCTATTGAAAAGAAAGAACATTTAAATTGATGTTACGCAACTCTGGCGTTGCAGTTGTTGTAAGTATTAGATCCTATTAGACATCTTCAGTGACTTTATCTAATCACAGTTGTGGTCTATAGCTTCTTACAAAGTTCCATTAATCATTTCTAACAATGATATCTTGATATTCTATTAATGGAACGTTAATTTTTGCTATGTATAATCGGAGAGACTGTAGAAATTGCTCCAGACTTTGATTCCAAGAATTATACCATTTCATGTGCTTCATATAATTTTTTCAAATCCCCTTGAAAGAGTTTCTTCTTCTCAGCAACAATGCTCAGAAGAAGAAATATCGCTTTAATCGACGTCTTCGACATCGGTATGACAATCGCTGATAGCTTCATCAATCGTGTCCGGTACGTGCAGTGTGTTCTCCATCTTATTGGTCATGACAATTTGGGACGCGGCCAGGATATCTTCGTAAATGTCATCGTATACATAACTGCAAGCGGCTGCCTCGTCCAGCTTGGTCTCGTCCTCGGACGCTTCCATGTCCTCGCTATCGGTGTTGGGCGTATCCTCAGGCACTTCCTCAGCGTCCCCCTTGTCAATGGAGACTTCTTCACGCGACAATCGATTTCGGACTTCCACGGAGAACGGTCCGTCGCCCTCCTTGGTCGTTATCACCTCGCCGCCAAACTCATCCAGAATGTCCGATCTTGGCGCGACGTAGATAGTCGGTTCAATATCTTCGTCGCCTTCCATGTCCTCCAGATCCGTCTCTCCCTGATAGTCGTTGTAGATCACATTCAGATTGCTCCAGGTGGTCTTCTCGTCGACTTCCGTGTCATTCTCGTCGATTTCCGTGTCCTTCTCTTCAACTTCCGTGTCCTTCTCTTCAACTTCCGTGTCCTTCTCATCGCTGTAAATCTCATCGACATCGGTGAGATTCTCCGCAAAGCTGCCGCGTCTCGATCGAGATCTGGCCTCACCGTCCGCTATGAGGTAATCGAGATTATCGTTGATCTTCACTTCGGTGGGCTCGGTGCCCTCCGCACCGGTGACAGAGATTAACGGTCTGGAGCGTTGATTGTCAATTTGCGAGGTCAGCGAGGAATTGAGCTTGCCCACCTTATTGGTGATCATTGTCAGCTCGCCCTCGGAATCTGTATCGGAGAAATGGAACGATGCATTGTTCATCATGGCGTTCAGGCGTCTCCTAGTGGATCTGGATTTACGTTTGACCTTCGTCCCCGAGGAACATTCCTTCTCGTTCGCTCGACTATCCTGCTTTGTCGTAGCGCGATCGTGCTCTTCGGTTCTTGTTGCCATGTCCGCTCGATTTCTTATACGATTTTAACGCGTCGATCGTAAGTACAAACTACTAATGAACTTAAAAATACCTGAAACTGAAAATTATAAGAAGGGAGAAATTAACATCAACATAAAATAAAATTTGAAATAAATTATTTAAGACAAATAAAAGAACATAAGTAAAGAATTTTTAGGGCAAAAATAAAAAGGGCTCGTAAATTGTAAGATTTATTTTAGGCATATATAACTTTATATATTTAAAATTAAAATTTTATAAATTTATCAGATTTATCTCAGTTTCCCCGTCAATTTTAATGAGATAAATGAAGAAAAGAAAATTGAGAAAAAGTATAATTAACAAGTGTCAAAATTGGAAAGACTCACATTTTGACAATTGCGTGTGGATGCTTGAAAGAAAGACAGATATGAAATTTGCACCATTCCCTTCGTCAACGCGAATTGAACTAAAGAAGTCCGCCATCGGTAGTTTCGAGCATGATGCTCTTACGTTTAATTAAGTTAGGGAAGCCACATCCAACTCTTAAGTCGTAAGCCGATTATTATTTCTCCCCTTAAATGAAAATAGAATGACAATCGAATTTTATTTCGTTTTTAGGTCTCGAGACGAAACGATACTCGACAATGATCTTCTTTTCCTTCGACCTTGACAAAAAAAGTATTTTTCTCTCCTCCTTGCACACGAACGACCCACGTCGCCAGATCTTTCTCTAGATATCGCTTTATTCCTTTTGGTGGATATGATCGATACAAAAATATCTTGACGTAACAAAACATTCCTCGACGTGACTTATTAATGTTTCATTACGCAAGTTCTCTTTTTGCACCTTGCATTTTTATAAGCAAAATTGATTTTGACGTCGCAGGACATTTTCATTTCGAACAATTCAATTTCCTCGGATTATTTATAGGAAAGATTATTGATACATTCGCACATGTATTTTGTGAGAAAAGTATCCTATTTTTCTATTTCTTACGATTTTGATATCATACCTGTTTGTTCCTTTTGTAACGTGTCGGTTATGAATTTCTTTTCCGATGGCGACGTTTCTTTAGGAGTGTCAGTTTTCTCCATTTGTTCCATTTTGTACTTTGATTTGTAATAATCTAGTTTTTGATTTATGATATTAGAATCTTCGTAACCTATAACAATAACAAAAAAATATTAGTGACGATGAAATAGGCACCAAGTGTTACACAGAAGTACTTATTTAAGTACTTATTTTCAATTAAAATAGACAGAGAAAAAAAAATTTTTAATCTCAATTTAATTATAAAAAAAAATTTTTTTGACTTCGATGATTAATAAATATTTTATAAAAAACGATCAATAAATATTTTATAAAAAAAAAACAAATGAAAAATATAATATTAAAATATTTGATATTCTTAAAAATATAATTGCTCAAGTAATCATATATTTACCAACAATTTGCTATTTATTAATTTGTTATAAATTCTAAAATTTCAAGCTAATAAGAGCCAGATGTAGGATGATAATGCATCAGTTTCAGAAAAAAAAATTAATATTTCCCTGAAATACTAATTAATTGTGCATGATTTTTTTTTCTAGCCTATGCTTCTTCAATAGGGTAAGGGAAGTTTATTAAAATAAAATCTCAGATTGAAATTTATTTAAACTTATATAGGACCAAGAAAAATTGCTATTTTTAAAATTTATGTTTCATATGAAAGCTTTATTAATATCATCACTGCCATTATAAATTGTTTGATCTTAGAATGAAATAAATAAATAATTTTAAAATGGCTATAATAAAATTAGAATTTTTATGTGCAATTATTTTGTCATATATTCTCGGAAAAAATAGGCGATTATGCGTATTTTTCCTTAGAGAATATTCAAGAGACATACCTTTTAATTTCTTCTGCATCGCGTCTTTAATAATAGTTTCGGGAAGGACAATATTTAACACACAAATAGGCTGCTGAGGTGGTTCCCCTTTAGCAACTTTTGGCTCTCTCATGAATAACATCCTCGCTACCGGATCCAGTAATGGATCCTTTACTTTAACATGGAACGACAATCGATTCTGTCGGAAAGCCTTGAACGTGAACTTTAATTGCACTCCGGACTTTGTTACTGGCACTAAATTTCCACTAAACTCGATATAAAGATCTTTCCCGTCGAGTGCCTATTAAATATTGCAAGAATTATAATATTAATTCACACGCATTGACATACTATAGTTAATAATTTTTTAAACAATAATCCTGTAATAATAAAAAAAAGATTGTTAAAGACAAAAAACTTGTAAAAAACAAAAAAAAATTTAATGTAATTATATTATATATATTTAAAATATATACAGGGTGTCCTAGACCACCCGTACATCCCTTTTCTTTCAAAAACCAAGCATTTTAGAGAAAAACAATTGAATTTTGAACAAAAATTGTATGGTTTTGAGGGGAACGTAAGATGGTGTCATTGGTTTGACCTTGGATGGCATCGTTAAGGTCAAGTCAAGGACACCTTTCATTTCATAAATGGAATCACCTATTTTTTATTGCATATTTTTATAGCTTATGTCGAGAGCTTTCCAAAACATTATAATAAAGTATTTTTTCATTAAGAATTTTTTGAGTTATTTTGTATCTTAATCTGACATATTTTAATATAAAATATAAAATATCTCAAAAATTATTTAGTTTTCGATAATTGTATCGTAATACTTTTATGTACAGAATAATAAGATGAATCAAATGGTGTAAAGAAAAAATAAATAATTGTTATAAAAAAATATATTGCAAATAATTGCATACTTTTTTTAAAAAACAATTATTATCTGTACATCATTTGATTCATCTTATTATTCTGTACTATAAATATTCTGTACTATTATTCTGTACTACTGTATTATAAAAGTATTACGATACAATTATCGAACACTAAATAATTTTGGAGATATTTTATATTTTTTACTAAAATTTGTCAGATTAAGATACAAAATAACTCAAAAAATTCTTAATGAAAAAATACTTTATTATAGTGTTTTGGAAAGCTCTTGACATAAGCCATAAAAATATGCAAAAAAATAGGGGATTCCATTTAAGAAATCCATTTAAGGTGTCCTTGACTTGACCTTAACGATGCCATCCAAGGTCAAACCAATGACACCATCTTATGTTTTCCTCAAAACAATACAATTTTTGTTGAAAACGTTTTTCTCTAAAATGCTTAATTTCTGAAAGAAAAGGGGTGTACGGGTGGTCTAAGACACCCTGATGTACAAACAATTTTTAATTTACATAATTTAAATAAAATAGAATTTTAATTTTAACTTTGAAATTTATAAAAATTGATAAATTAAATCTAATAAAAATTATATATTATTTCCTATACATTAAATTAATGTCGCTTAAAGATTTTTGTAATTGAAATAATTCGACAATTGCTGTGTTATATTATAAGAATACCTCAACATCGCGACTCTTAACGATTTCTGTGAATTCCTCTTGCCTCTCCAAAGTGTGCATGCCTTCCTTGCCGTCCGTCATGCACAATATCCTCAATGTGGCTTCCAATACGTCCATCCTCTTCGAATAAATTATGAAACTGCGTAGAAAGAAAATTTGTTTACTTTACTACTATAAAAATTAAATGATCGGCTACCTAGTCATGTTAAGAAAAGTCGCTTACTTCGTTATATACGGCACGTGTAAGGATTCCATATACAATTCCGTTGCCATTTTCGGCACCGCGCCGATATTTCTGCAATCCATCAACCAAAATCTGGCTGAAACTGTAGTGGTAAACGACACCCTATCGTTCATAAAAGTTAATGGCGTGGAACCCGTAACGTCTTCCCATTGTGATTCGTTAGTTCCACCTAGAGTTATCAAGTTTTTATTAATATAGCAACATTAGAAAAATAAAGATAACTTCATTTCTTAAAATATAATTTATTTTTGAATTCTGTTGAAAAAGTATTCAAAAAAGTAAAAAAATGTGATGATTAATTATATGACTGATTTGAGAGCAATGATTTTTTATTGGTACAGCTAAAAATTCTATCTTGTTTTATAATATTATATATAATATTTAATATTAATTGTATCTCTTTATATTTAATATTATATATAATATTTAATATTAATTGTATCTCTTTATATTTATTATTAAAAAAAAAAAAAATTGTTAAGTTTTATTATATTTTTTAATACATAAAAAAGTATCTTTTTGCTAATTATAAAAATAAATTCATTTATCATAAGTCGAATATACTTTCTCTCTTATCATCAAATTATTTTCTTGTAACATTACTGATAAAATTTGAAAGATATATTTTTATTTCCTTCCCTAACACTTGTCTAAAATTTTTAATCCATAAGTACCCGCAATGCTGCATAGAAGACGCAACGTAGGAGTCTCCCCACCATACTGATTGATCATCCCCTTGTTTGCGGCCTGCGGGACAGGAATCGTAAGGGTTATCGGTTTGTGGAACTTTCGCCTTCTGGGTTCGATCGTGATCACTGGCGATACGGCGACGCAATTGCCGAGTAATTTGGCCGTGAGTTCAGCAGGAATAACGTGCGCCTGAAATGAAAATTGAATTTTTATACGTTTTCATTATCCTTCTACTTGCGATTGCAATTGAATCAAATCATTTTTACTCGCCTGCAAGCCGACTTTGATCTTTTTCGTTAGCGCTCCCGCGGGGAAAACGGCCTGCACGTGACTCGCCACGCTGGATATCAAAATACCACCCTCCGCACCGATAACGTGAACCTCTTGTTTAATTCTGGTCACAATAGCGAAATATTGCGGAAAATCCGTAGTGATTATCCGAGTAATCCTGCCAGAATGTGAGGCGCTCATTTGAGGATCTAAGCGAAAGAAAATATTATAATTAATTAATATCGTTGTCTTATTTATTTATTTGATTAATTATTGCACAAAATATATAAAATTTTTATATTATATATATATATATATATATATATATAAAATTATTAATTTAATATTCATATATTAAATCTTAATTCATATTTTAAATAATAATTAATTTAATATCAATATATTTATAATTAAATATTAAATATTAAATAATTTATTTGTTTAATTTATTTATATAAATTATATAAATATTAAATAATTTATTTATATATTAAATAAATAAATAAATAATAATATATGTATATATAAAAATTATGAAGATCAGGAATTTGCTAAGATTATAGGTTGAGTAATATTAACAAAATTAAATTAATAGGCTTTTTAAAAAATTAGAAAATTTCTAGAAACAGAATCTTGATAATATTTAATGATAATATAATATAAGTATAATATAAATAATAATATAAAAAATATAAAATGTAACGATAATATATATATATATATATATATATTAATTTTTAGTGGCCTTAATTACGAACCATAAGGTGTATTGAGGAGAGTATCGTCATTATCCGCAGAATTATCGTGCTCCTTCCACGTTTCCCCATTCTCGCTCCGCAGAATAATAATTTCCCTTTCTTTCCCGCTAACGGACGCAAAATTCGGTATGTCGATCAAGACGGGTCTGAAATTAATTCATCTCCGTGAAAAAAAAAAAAGAAATCAAGCACGTGCGAAAAGAAGGAGAATCTCTGCATTTTATATCCAATATACAAGGCATGTATATTTTACAAATTTTTAATTTTGAACTTACCCTAAAAATCTCGCCCCCACCGGGCCCATCTCGATAATTCGCGTAGCAAGGGCCTCCCCTTCCATCAAAGGGGGCGGATTCGCCACCTTGTTTAATTTTAGCAGTCTACATGTTACGCGAATCGGCATCGTTGCTCTTCGAGGCGGTATAATGATGCGGACACCGCTGTGTCTGCATCCTTTCATGGTACCGCCACGTGCGTCCACTAGGAAGCTTATTAAAAATCTGTAAACGTAGATTTTTTAATGGCTTTTACTCTTTTATTTGTTTGTATCTCTTTTCTGTCTTTATGTTAAGTCTGGTTTCATACTTACGATCTGAAATGCAGCTTCCTGCGAAAAAAGAATGTACACTTTTATATAAAATCTAAGGGAGTAGAGATTTTTTAATATCAATTTATTTAATTATTATAAAGTATATTTCATAAAGTTTCTTTAATTATATATTATTAATTAAATTAAAATTTATATAAATTTATATATATTTATTTACTTATTTAACATAATCAACAATTGTTTTACGCAAAAAAGTAACGTACTAAAAATATAAAATTATAAATTTTTTCTAAAGTAAGGATAAAGTAAGAATAATCAACACTCACCCTAGATTAATAGCGTCGGTGCTATCAAAATTTTCTGCTAAACAGTAATTATTGCTTTGCACGAATTGTTGCTTCTCTTCTTTGGTAACTAGAAGAAAAATAATTATGAAACTCATTAAACGCAATAACTTTTTAAAGACCAGTATTTTTTCATTTTAGAATTGCTATCTCTGTGTAATATTATTTTATTTAAATAAAACTAAAACGCATATAAAAAATATTACAACACATTAGGAATATTATAAAGATATGAAATAAATGAGAATAAAGTTTCGTCGTTCGTCTTGAAAAAAATATAATTACTTTTATTAATATTAATATTAATTTATTAATATTAATATAATATAATTAAATTAATATAATTAATATATAATATAATTAATATAAATCAATTTAATTAATATTAATAAAAGTTATATCAATAAATTGTATTAATATAATTTTTATTAATTAAATTATTATTATTTAATTATTATTGTTAATTAAATTATTATTATTTAATTGAATTATGTTTTTTTCAAAAATCTTATTAAAATCGTGAATTAATTTGTATGTATATGTGTGTGCGAGAAATTTTCATTAAAATTTATAATATTTCATTTTCAAAATAAATAACTTTTTTAATTAAAAATGCGCAATTCTTACTTGGTCTGTGTACCGGGTCATCTCTAGTAACGTCAATGGGTAACGAATCATCCCTCAGACTCTTCATCAGGTCCGCCGTGAGATATCGATAAGGCTGTTCGCTAATTAACGCGTCAGAACCTGAAAAACAAAGACTCTTTTTTGCAAGCAATTTCATTATTTAGTTTGTATCCGTGAGCATACGTACCGCCCTCGTCATCCGAATCGGACATAAAGCTCGTCTCCTGCAAGCTCTCGGGAGCTATCACTTTGTACTTCTCCTCCCAGTTTTTGTTATCCGGAGTTGCACTGTCGTAAGGCAATCCTTTTAGCACTTCCATCACAGAAATATATCCTAATTTTTGTGCTATATTCAGCGCCGTTAAACCATCCTACAATAATAATAGCTTCGTGAATTTTGTGACTCAAAACTGTAGAGAATTATATATCTTTTGTAATATATATAAGATAATATTTTATAATATTTTATAATATTATAAAATATAATAATATTTTAAATATAACATTTAAAAAGAAAATATTTAATTAAGTATAATATTTAAAGAAAATTAAATATATAATATTTTAAGAAGAGAGAAAGAGAGAGAAATGCTAAATTAATTATTATAAAAATATAAAGTTTTGTAATATTTTAAAAATACTTATTTTATTAATTATTTTAATTATAATTATATCGTATTATCCATTTTAATAAAAATTAATTTTTCTATTATTATATATATTATACTGGGTGTCCTAGACTACCCGTACACTTTTCTTCTTATATATCGTATATATCGTACATATCGTATGTATCGTAATACTTTTATGTACAAAATAATAAGATGAATCAAATGGTGTACAGAAAATAACTGTTTTTTTAAAAAAATATACAATTATTTGCACTATATTTTTTTATAATAATTATTTATTTTTTCTTTACACCATTTGATTCATCTTATTATTCTGTACATAAAAGTATTACGATACAATTATCGAACACTAAATAATTTTCGAGATATTTTATATTTTATACTAAAATATGTCAGATTAAGATACAAAATAACTCCAAAAATTCTTAATGAAAAAATACTTTATTATAATGTTTTGGAAATCTCTCTACATAAGCTATAAGAATATGCAATAAAAAATAGGGAATTCCATTTAAGAAATGAAAGGTGTCCTTGACTTGACCTTAACGATGCCATCCAAGGTCAAACCAATGACACCATCTTACGTTCCCCTCAAAACCATACAATTTTTGTTCAAAACGTTTTTCTCTAAAATACTTAGTTTTTGAAAGAAAGGGGGTGTACGGGTGGTTTAGGACACCTTGTATAATCTAATCAAATCAAAACATCAATAAATATTATTATAAGCATTGTTATGTAGCAGTAGTCGCTTACGTTAGTGCGCGCTTTATGTGAAGCATTTCCCTCCAGCAAAGCGGAAACGATATGAGCGTGACCCTGTTGGGCGGCCTGATGAAGCGAAGTGTAATTCTGATTAGTTCTGACATCTATTTCAGCGTTATGTTTCAGCAGAAAGCGTATCATCGATAGATTCCCAAAGTGCGCGGCCACGTGTATCGGTCTGTAACCAGTCTCTGTCTGGCTCTCAACGTTGGCCCCGTTCTTCACCAGGATAGAGGCTACCCTGATGAAATCCTCTTGCGCGCATAGATGCAACGCCGTGAGACCGTTCTGATCCAGATAAGAAAACTATAAGTGTCTATAATTGTTTGTTATATTTTGCATTGCATGAGTATCAAAAGATAGACACTGTCGTCAAAATTGATACCGAAAGTTATTTAATCTATTGTGATAAGAAAGTGAAAAAAATTAGGACCGAAAATAATTCAGGGGATGAAAATTCATTAGAGAAAATCCGAGAAATTACAAAAAAAATCATAATTTGACAGTGAATAATGATTAAATAGAAAATCGCGCACGTACACTAAAAAAAAATGTCTAAACTAAATATAAAAAAATTTTTTTTTAATATTACTGCTTATTTAAATACTTGCAAAGGAATTAATTATTTCAATCAAACAGCAAATATATTTGAATTAATAAAATATAAAATAAAAGCAAAGTATACTTTTATTTGCAAGTAGAAAAAGAATTTGTTCTTCTATCTTTATTATACTACTTAATTATTGCTTTTAAAAAATCATTTTTCAATTTTCGGCTACTTGTTACAAAAACACAGAGATTTTCTTTATTTTGATAAATAATTTTTTTACTTCAAATATATAAATATTTTTATATTAAAATTTTCAATAATGTATTTAAAAATAATTTAAATAATGCATTTAAAAATTATAATACTTTCTACATCCAAGTAATAATTAATTGAATCAAACAAAAACATTCTTGAAAACAAATATATTTATTTAAGTACAAAAAAAAATCAAAATTAATAAATTATATTTATTTGATTGGAAAAAAAAATTTTATTTTTATTGTTGCAATTCCGGTCAACTTTTCAAAAATATAAAATTTAAAATATTGAGTTTCTGGAAAAATGATTTTTCCAGAATTTAAAAATAATTTAAATTATTTTTAAATACATTATTGAAAATTTTAATATAAAAATATTTATATATTTGAAGTAAAAAAATTATTTATTAAAATAAAGAAAATCTCTGTGTTTTTGTAACAAGTAGCCGAAAATTGAAAAATGATTTTCATTATTACCTTGGCTTTATAATTGGGATCGGCGCCGTGTTCAATTAGCAAATTCGTCATATCGTAATGGCCCTTCTGCGCACTCAGATGCAACGGGGTGAAACCTGCTTTGGACTCCGCGTTCGCATTTGCTCCATTTTCCAAAAGAGTGGAAGCGATGTCCATCTGGGCGCCATGAAAGACGTCGTTTTCGCGAAATGTTTACTCGGAATTGATATTAAACACATCGTGCAAAAGCATTCCTTTGCTCGCGTGTTACCAATGCTTGCCATAAAACCCATTATAAAACCCATTACAATTTCGTTAATTGATTTACCTGATTTTTACGAGCAGCGATATGTAGCGGAGTGTGTCCGTTTTGCGTAGCAAGATGAGACGACGCTCCCTTTTCTAACAAGAGATTCGCGACGTTAGGATGATCGTAATGGCACGCCAAATGCAAAGGCGTGATATCGTTCTGAAATGCCAAACGTTCCGCATAATTCCACCTAATCCGTTTGAAAGATAACTGACGAGGCACAAAATATCGCGTTGTGTAAAAATATTTTTTTTTTTCCTTTTAGATTTTTAAGCAAAGAATTAGTAGAAAATAACGCTTAGTCTTCAATTTCTTTGAATCTTTTTGCGCGAAAATTCTTTTAATTTTTAGCTCGAGAAATACGGAGGATTGGAATGGCTTTTTAAAATGACGTTTCGAATAATAGAAGAATTGTTAGGAAGAAATATATCTCTCGCCTAAATATGTGAATTTTTTTTTCTTTTTTTTACTTTCCTTACACAACTCGATATAATTTGCGTACAGGCGCGCACGAACCTTTCCCTGAACATCAAGTTTACTTTGCTTTTGCAAGAGTATATTTGCGACGTTCATATTTCCGTATTTAGCCGCGATATGTAAAGGTGTGAAGCCGTTTTTCGTTGCAGCCTTGAGAGAAGCATTGTTCTCCACGAGAATCGCCGCCACCTGTTTGTCAGAAAAATTTTGCGTTACGGAAAAAAGTTCTTTCTGTATCTTCACTTATTTATTTTTTTTCGCGACACGAGACGAAGGTAGAAACTTCTCTTTTTTTTTTTTTAACGACAAAGATTCTTGAATATTTTTAAGTATATCAGTAAAAAAGAATTTTAAATAATTAAAATATTTTATAATAAATATTAATATTTTAACTAAAATTTATTTTTAAAATTATTTTATTAAAAAAGCATTAATCTTGGAATTTTTTAAATTAAATATTAAGTAAATTCTCTATATTGTATATTAAAATATACGAAATTTGAAATAATTTTACGCAAATAATCTCGAAATAATCTCTCCAAGCTTAATGAAAATGTTACCTTTTACAAGACAGATATCCATTAAAGAAGGATTTGTGAAAAGTCGATGAATTCGTGTATCCGAGCGACATGACACAGAAAATAATGACGAGTCTTAAATTGATATTATATTGGGGCGTTTGTTTAATAACTTTTGATAGTTTCCCTTAAAGAAGGCAACTCTACGAAAGTGTAAATAAATTATTTATGAGACGCACAGGAATATACATAAGGGGAACGTGGACATATGTTTCGCTTGACGCAGCGCTTGACAATCGATATCGAACCTCGGAGTAATAAAACAATTGCCAAATGTCACGGGGTGAAATTATACATTCACGATCTGGCTATACCTTCGTGCATAACGAGATCGCCTGATAAAGGGAATTTTCCAACAAGAAACACATATAAGCACAATATCATATGATCAGCTGTCAAATAGAAAAATTTTAGGATTTTCGAAAAAGTTCTCTATTTAATAATCATTTGCGTGACATCCAGTCTGTCTGTATTTTCTTGCTGGAAAGCTCCCCATAAAAAAAAGGGGAAATGATAATGAGATGCATGCATTTTTAGAACACACTCGACGAGGGATGAAAAATTATGTGCGTGAAAAAAAAAGAAGAAACGAAGAAATAAGGTAACAAAGAGAATGAAAACAACGTAACGAAAAAATTTATTACATAACGAATACATGAGATAATGTGGAATAAACATAACGTAACATAAAATATATATGTATATATATATATATATATATATATATATATATATATATATATGTATAATCAAAGGTAAACAAAAGTCCATCAACAAAAGAAAATGTGCGACATAGATGAATCGATTTTTGAAACGATGCGTGTGAGGACGGGTGATGGACGAGGTAACGTGTTTTGTATTTTTTTTTTTTCGCTCAGCTCGCTCGACTCCGTCATCCTAAATGAGGTACTCGCGTTGCCGGCTCCAAAATAGATACACTCTGTTTTGCATGGCGATGTAATCCGCGATCTGTGCGAACTCTTTGTACATTACCTCCTCTTGACCCTCCTTAGCCGCGATATGAAGGGCCGTGTACATATCTTTCGTGGCGGTGTCTACAGCCGCGCCGTGTTGCAGCAGCAGCATAACAATGTCGATATTCCCTAATCGGGACGCGATATGAAGCGGCGTCTGCTGCTCCTATAAAATAACGACGATAACGATATTAATAAAAAAAGAAAAAGAAAATATTCGATGAAATTTCGTTTGCGAAGCGGTCAGGTGAAAGCATGAGAAGATGCGATTAGAAAATTTGAAGTTACAGAGTGAGCGATGTTAAACCTTCAAGGCGCGGAATTTTTCTAATTCAACAAGAAATTATAATTAACATGATATGCAAAATAATTTTTGTAAAAAAAAAAAAACAACAATTATATATGCTCTTTTTATCATTTATTTATTTATTAAATTTTATTTTTTGTTCCTTTGTTTAATAAAATTTTCTACAAACTAAAATTTATTTCTATTTTTTTATTTAATAATTTCAATATTAAATTATTTTGATAAAACGATATAAATTAATTTTCACCATTATACGCAAATAAAAAATTAATAGAAATTTTCTTTAAATTAAAATTCATTTTTATTATTTTATTTTATAAATTTATTTGATTTCATAAATATTAAAATTTATTTCTATTTCTCTATTCAATATAATTTTTGAATTAAATTTTATTCAGAGAGATTTTAGATAAGATTTTCCATAATTTAGATAAATATAAAAAATTAAATTAATCTTTAATTTATACGTACATGAGAGTTTAATAAAAAAAAATATTTTAATAGAATAATAAAATATTGTTCGTGCCTTGAAGACTCAAGTGATTAAAGAAGAAAGCGTGAAGAGTAAGATATGAGATGTTAGATTCGTCTTACTTGCAAGTGGAAAATCACATACTTCGATTACAAATCGCTAGTAAGAGACGATTTAAATGTCGATATATGAGACTGGTTAATGGCTCATGCTTTTGTAATTTAAAAAGGGGGGTGCGTATGAGTGATCATTTGTATGTATATGACTTTCTAAATTCTAATCCCTTCTTTCTGCCTTCGAGACAGAGGCACAAGTACTTCGCACTGTCGTCAAGCAAGCTCTATTCTTCTCTGACTCGATAAAGCGGCAAAGAAAGGGATGTAAGGGGGGGAGGGGGGAGGAAAAGTTGGGCTCGATCTTTCGGGATACAACACGCTTTACTTACCCTTGCACGAGCATCGACTTTGGCACCATTTCTTAGCAAAATTCGTATAATGTCTGTTTGATTAGCTCTAGCTGCCAGATGCAGGGGTGTTTCGCCCCTGACAGTCGGCACGTCGGGATTGGCCTCATGCTGCAGTAGGAATATCACGATATTCATACACCCCATAAAACTGGCCACGTGTAATGGAGTCAGTCCGGACTGCAAAACACATGTATATTTTGTCTATTAATATTCGTTTCGATCTCGACGATGACTCCAGAATGTTATTAAATTCCCGATCGACCCTGCACTTCCGTTTCAGACGTGTCTCTCGGAAACAATTGTCATGACATGAACAAATACATAAAAATGATCGTGATTACAGAATTACGTTGATTGATATTCGTCAGTTTTTTTTCTTTTTTATCTACGTAACGCACGACCCTTTAACCAGTCTTCGAAATTAATCAAATCGTTGTTCAACCTCTATTAGGGGCGTAGAAGAAGACAATTATCATTAATGTGCAACGCATTTCAATGTGACCTTTTAATACACCTTCGCGCGGGAAACGATCATTTCTGTGCAATTTTTTTCTTTTCTTTTTTTTTGCGATCGATATCACGATCGTAATATTCACATCAAAATATTCCATCCAGTTGAAGTATTGACACTGTGTGAGAACATTCGTGATTTACAGATGCGAGGAGACATTTATGGAGATATGATTCGATTGATGCGAGATGCTTGATTCGAGTGCGAATTGTAAGGGACGGGATTACCTCGGTGGTGGACTCGATGGACGCCCCGTGTTTCAGCAGCAGCTCCACGACCTTGATGCGATTCTTCTTGCAGGCGATATGAAGGGGCGTGAAGCCGTTCAAGGCCCTCGCGTTCGGATCGGCTTTTCGATCGAGCAACAACTTGGCGACCCTCACGTGGCCGCAGTGCGCGGCGACGTGGAGTGAGGTCAGGTAATCGATGGTCACCTCATCCACCGGAGCGCGATGATACAACAGCACCCTCGCGGCGTCCACGTGGTCCCCTTGAGAGGCCATGTGTAGAGGTGCGAGCCCATTCTGGGAAGATTTAATTTGATTATTAATTTAAGAGAAGAACACATCGAGATCGAAAGCATGTCTATCATCAAATTATAGGAAATTAGTATATTTCAATGATTATAAAAATATTCAGAGTGAGTTAATTTGCTTGGACATTCCAAGTTTTGAAGGGTTTAGTGCCTTTGGCACTAAAATCTTTGGAGATCGAAGTTTCAAAGCTTCGAACTTGAAACTTCGATACTTCAATCTTCGAAACTTCGAAAAATCAAAATTATACAAGTATTAATTCAATATAATAGGAATTTAATATAATAGTTCCGCGATTATTATTGAGGTACATATTTATAAAATTATATGATAAAATCCGAATAAAATTTCTAATGTTGCAATAATTAATATTGAATAATTACATATTTTTTAGAATATATATTAATTAATTCCTCTTATTTACAATATTTTTAGTGTTCCCTGAATGAATTTGCTATTCGCACGAATATATTCTTCGAAGCTGTCCTAGTAACAACCCTAAATCCTAAAAGTAACAGCCCTAATTCAGAGCCACAATTTGTTAAATATAACTTTTAGTCTTAATATAATTTTAGTCTTAAAAAGTCTCTCATTCTTTAAATTTCAATTTTTAATAGCATTTTTTTCATAATTTATTTATCAAAATATTAAATGTAAAAATAACGAGAGAAAAGGCAAGAAAAGTTACTTTTGAATAAAAATAAGAAAAGAAGCTCTAATAAATAATATAAAAAACAAGAAGAAAAACGAGAAAGAGAGCGTAAATAATTATTTTCGTAAAAAATTCTTCAATTAAATATTTCGGTTTTTTTTTCCAACTTTCTTCAGTAAATCAAATCGATTTATTTTGTTAATAGCTATTAAAAATAGGGATAAAAAGAAACTGAAACGTTTTTAATTATATAATATTTCCTGATAAAATAATTATATTCGCGCTCGAGTTTTAACTCGTTTTTCCTCTTGTTTTTTTATTTTTTAAATAATTCGAAGTGTATTGATTGATCGAGTATATGCTAAAACGTACCTTGGTACGTGCACTGATCGGCGCTGAATTCTCGAGTAACGTGCTGACGACCTGTTCGTGTCCCGATCGCGCTGCACAATGAAGCGGAGTCAGGCCATCTCTGGTCTTAGCGTCGATTTGCGCCGAGTTCTCTAACAGTATCTTAACCATATTGTTCTTGCCCCATTTTGCCGCCACGTGTAGCGGGCTTATATTATGCTAAAAAAAAAGAGACCACATTATACCGCTTCCAAAAATGTCAAATCAAAAGATTAAAATATAAAAATACCAATTGCTGCGTTGTGAAAATTTTTTTAAAAATCCAGACTTTTTCTGAATTTTCAGGTGTCTGAGAAAAATCTCAGACGATCTGTTTTAATCATCAAAGTTTGTTTTTCCGAAAATTCAGAAGAGTTCGAACGTGAAAAAAGCTACAGACACTTTGTCTGAAGTTAAATATCATTTAGAAAATATCCAAGGCAATTATTTTTAAATTATGAAGAACAATTTATTTATTAAATTATATTATTTATTTATTAATAAAATTTTTATTTGATATGTAATCTCGCATTCTTTTTATGTAGATTATAATTATATGTCCTCTTATATTATGTATTAGCTGTCTTCATTTTAAAAAACTTAGATTTGGAGTTATTTTTATAAATTATTGACCTATTCAATTTTTAAAGATCACCGGATGTACCTTACCTTAGCTAAGTAATTTACATCGGCTCCTCGTTTTATTAATAACCGCGCTATTTCCTCGTTCCCATAATGAGCGGCGATGTGAAGAGGGGTGAAGCCGCTCTTCGATGTCACGTCGGGCTTATGGTCGTTCTATTCGATGGCGTTGTAAAAAAAAAACACCATATTTTAATTATTTCACGTATCGATTAATTTTTAACGCGAAGATCCAACGAGGGCTCACCTGCAAGAGCAAGTCGGCGGCTTTGCAATCGTCCTTTTTAGCAGCAATATGAAGGGCCGGCAGTCTAACCTTGCCTTTGGAATCATTTTCCAGGAGCACGCTGACGACCTTGTCGTGACCTTGCTGCATCGCCACGGCAAGCGGTGTAAAACCATCCTAGGAAAATATCCGAATTGTTTTATTCAAGTCTTTCAAATTAAAAGTAGGAGTTTGAAGATTCGGAATTTTTTATAATAATTTTTAAAGATATTTTATATTAATTTTCAAAGATATAAAACAATTAAGATTTTTTTCAATTGTATTGGATGTACAAAAATTATTTCTATGTATAGAAATAAAATTTGAGCTTGTTGAAATTACTGTGATGCGACTTAAATATGCCTATAATTAAATAATTATTAAATAATTTGGAAGAGGTAGAGATCTCAGCTCACCTCCGTCGCGAGACTCTGATTGGCTCCATTGTTAAGCAAAAGCTTGACGACTTGATCGTGATTCTCCTGGGCAGCCATGTACAAAGGAGTGAATCCATTTTGCGACTGGATGTTAACTGCAGCACCGTACTGGATAAGTATATTGACTATTTCGCACTGGCCAGCTGAAGAGGTAATATTCGAAATTATATGGACGAGATTACAATTTAAGGAATGATTTATTTTTTTTTTTTTATATGCAGAGAAAGAGAATTATTTACCCAACGAAGCTATGTGCAGCGCGGTGTTTCCCTTCTTCGTCGCAGCGTCTACCTTTGCGCCTCTCTTCAATAGCTCGGTTACTATCTCGACATGGCCATCCTTCGAGGCTAAATGCAAGGCATTTAAACCATTCTGCGAGTAAAACATAAGTATTAAACTTAAAATCACTATCGTCGTTTAATAAAAGATACATTTGTTTAAGCAAAATTTTATTATTTATACAAATATACATTCATAAATAAAAAAATTGAAATAAAATAGGAGAATAAGACACTTAAGATAAAAATTTTTAAACTTTTTAAGATTAGAACTTTAAAACTCTAAAATAAAATTTAGATCTAAATTAAATAATATAAACTTTATAATTCACTCACATAAAATTAATCAATTAAATTAGTTATTGAAAATTATTTATAGACTGTTGAAAAATTAAATTTAACATATATCATATGCTTCAAATAGTCCAAATTTTTATGTTAATTTATTAATTTAACATAATATGGATATATTAAATAATGACACTAATAATTATGTTAATAGTGTATTTCAGCATAAAATAAACTTCATTTAAAATTAATTTTGTATAAAAAATTAATATATTTTTAATAAAAAAATTAACTTGGAAAATATTATTGATGATCTGTAGTCATTCTCACTCCTATTGTAGAATAAAATCAATATTTTTTTCTATAAATAATAGATTAATTTAATAGATAAATCCTGTCATTAATAATACGGGACGTATCTATTGTGACGTATCTAAAATTAAAAATGTACACATTGTGTTATTTTTACCCTTTTTTTTCAGTTGTTTTAATAATTTAACATTCGAGTTTAATCAACAATGTATAAATAAATTAAGACATGAATGTATTAAATATTTAACACGATAATTTTAAGCGGCATACTTTTTAATAAGAAAACACAAATTTTCCAACAGTGTGTATACACATAATATTTGAAAAATTCAAAATGCACTTACCGAGTTGGCTGTATTAATATCTAAATCGGTATCGAGGAATTCGACCACTCTCTCAAGATTGCCGGATCGGGCAGCGCGAAGAAATGCTGTTGTGTCATCAGCCTAAAACGCAAACATTTTATTCTTTAATAAGCATCCGTAGAGGCGAAGCGCACGCAATTACGACTCTATAAAAAGTACAATAATGGGAAACAGAGGGGTGATATAAAGATAACAAGAAAGAGTTGAATATGCGCGATATTATTTACATAGATATGTGATATATAAGAGTAACCTAGTTTGCAGCGATGATGCAATTCTGTCCTTACCCCTTTACCCTCGCGCACTTTAACACTTGGTGTTTATCGCGTCATTATATTTATTATTAATCAACGTTACACGGTAGACTTGTTCCCTGAAGCTATTATTTTATATATAAGAAAGAAAAAATTGCGCGTTATAAATTTATTTTTTTACTTTTAATATTTTTCCTATCAAAAAGCAAAGAAGCGAAGAGTGAATCGAATGGCGATTAAGGTTGTCCGAACTGATTGGCTTGTGATTCTCTCAGCAAACTCTTGGCTTGTTTTCTCAAGAAAGTGGAGTGCCTCCCTGTCTGCACCCCGTTGCGATTCATCGGCAGCAATCTTGATAAGAAGATCGCTTTTAGGGTGGTGGGACTCGCGCTATTGGCGCTCCGTCATCGTGACCTTTTAGCCGGTCGCTATTGCCAGTTTCCGCATGAAAAATCATTCTCCACTTCCTTCGATATGCGCCGCATTTCGCCGGCTGTGCCGCCTAAACACCCCAACTCTTCCCCTCTCCCGCCCCACCCCTACCCACCCTCCCTCAACCATCTGGTGCATTTCACCCTGTTAGTTCAGTAGCTCGATTATTCGTATCGCACCGATTAGGACTGGTTGGGACCGATTGGGACCGGTTAGGACCGGTTATAATTTTCGTGAGAATTGAAATTCTCCTATTTCTTAGGGTAGACGAGCCACTTCTACGACGATAAAAATGTATAACGCAATTGTTCGCGGTTAAATATATTTAACACACCCACGCACCACCGGGAATCATACCCGCCACCTTCGATAGGGCGGAGGAGGGGAGGGATCATCATCGCTCGCTCGCAAAAAAGTCATCGCGAATCTCGCGATTGATTTTAGGGCTCGAAATATATTCTCATTTTCTTCGATCGGTCATTTCGCGAGAGGGCGAGAAAGAGGGTGCCAGAGGGGGCAACGAAAGGAAAAGAAAGAGAGAGAGAGAGAGAGAGAGAGAGAGAGAGAGAAGATGAGAATACCGGCTTCGAATTCGCCTCCGCCACTCGGTGATCATTTACCTGACTCGTGCTGTCGGTGACCATCGTGATGATGATCGACAATTGTGGCTCCCACGAGGAAAACGGCCTCGCCCGAGAGGAAAAGTCGACACACAACCGCGGGATCCCGCGACGACACACGAGACCCTCCCTTGAAGACGCGCGGCCACGCGCGTCACACGACCATTTGTGTGTGCACACACCGCGTTCGCCGCGGGAGGGTGCGCACAGAGAGACGTGTTAAGGCCAGGACGACACGAAGAGAGAAAAAGAAAGAGAGAGAGAGAGAGAGAAAGAAAGAGAGTGTCGCGGAGCCGCCCTGCACGAACACGCGAACCGCGCAGAATCGAGCGACAACGATCTCGCATATGTGTAGTAGAGGGTGTATACACACCACGCCACTCGGGGCTGTACAGCCTTGTATATATCAGGAACATGGGGGTGGGGGTGGGTGAGGAAGGCGGCGAGGAGAGGGGGGGAGGAGGCCGCCGGTTTCTCTCGCACCCTCGCCCTCACTTCCCATTCTGCTCCCTCCCCCCATCCTTCCCTATCACGTTGCGTTACCACCACCCGCTTTTTCAGCAATGAAAACTTTCTTTTTTTTTTTCTTTGCCTTACACCCGCTGGCTTAGTTTTTTGGAACCTTGACAGACGGGAGCCTTGCGAATTGCTTAACTTTAATTAAGATGCATATATTGCGTTCGATAGATGGATGATATATTCTGAAAATATACCGCATTGAAATATAATTGATAATTGATGAGATAGTAGAGAAGGATAGACTTTTTGACTCCCTTTCTCCTCGTCTTTTGACAGATCATTTATGTAATATTAATGTAATATTATTAATAGATTTCTCTTTCTTGACACATTCGAAATTGATCTTGCTCGATAAGGATTTCATTAATTTAATTTATTTTGAACAGATAAGAAAAAAACTCAATAGTACAGATAGTTAATGAGAATAAATACTAGATTGATATAAATCAAGCGGAAAAGATGAATATTCTGATAAATATATAAATATATGAAAAGATTGAACATTTATTAACTTTTGGACGTAAAAGATAAACTAAAAATCCTGATCGGCAATCAAATAAAAAATTTCTTCAGAATTAAAAATATATTCTCGAAGATATCGAATTGACATAAAAGTATGTCAAGAAAGGGGAGCGACAAGAAAACAATTTTTATCTCGAGATAGATAAAGTTCGTGTGCTTCACAAGATAAACCTTAGCCCTAATAGAAATCGGAAGGGTGAAGATTCGAATGTGCAAACATTCCTCGATGTATCTCGTTTTTCGGGGATTCCGTATCGCGAAAGATAAGCCTATCCCTTCATCCTTTCTCCTCGCTTTCTCTCTCTCTCTCTCTCTCTCTCTCTCTCTCTCTCTCTCTCTGTCTCGTTGTATCACAATATCCTCTCTCTTTCTCTGATCTCGTGTACGGGACGGTTTATAGAGGCATTATAAAGGCGCGATGAGTATTCGCCTTAAGATCTGGCATCGGGGTTGGATTACTGAGACGGGATAGGTGGAGAACATCCCTTACGGGAGAGAGAAATTACACGTCCAACGCGCTTGCTCGTCCGCGCATGAGACACGAGGGGGTGGTTATGGGCGACGCGCATTTCTCGCTCGCGAGCCAAACAATGTCTATGCCTGAAGCTATCCTCCTTTTGATCAGCGAATGTAAAGACCTCGGGCTGACCGCGGAGATTTGCTTCTGACAAATATCTTTACGAGCCACGCAAAAAGTCGACACAGATATATGTATATAGGGCGACAAAAATGTATGAACTTCTTAAGAAAAAAAAAAGTTCAAACAAAACTCAGGATTCTTATATATGTATATTTGACACAAACTAGAGATGAGACTCCTCAAAATCACGATAATGATTTTAAGATAGATGATAGATAATGGAACAATTATAATTCGAGATAATCGAGATTTTTTTTATTTAGATCTTGAACGTGATGTATATAGTTTCTTTTGGCTATCAACTTCATTCTTGAATAATTTGTCTTCTTTTCAAATCTTCTTTCTCTTCAAATCAACATCAATCCAATATCGAATATTGAGATTTATTTAGATAAGATTTATTGATTATAAACTCTCTAAAAATTTCATGAGAGAGAGAGAGAGGAAAATTAATATTTAAAAAGCTCTAATTCAATTTCAAAGATAAATTTGAAGACAGTTTACTCCACTAATAATAAACTCTTAACTCTTAATATTCAAAATTAGCGATGCATTAAATTTAATAAATTAATTAATTATTACATAAAATATTATAGAAATAATTTAAGATATATGATATTATAAAAATAACAGACATTTTGTGCTCTCGTTAAGTATATGGATCGGCCACGATAATGATTTACAGATAAATGATAATAGAATAATTATAAGATAATTCGAGATAATCAAGATTTTTTTATTTATATCTTGGTTGTAGTTTCCTTTTCAATCAAATATCAACTTTATTCTTGAACATTTAGCTCTTTTTTCTTCTTTTCAAATCTTTAGACTTACATCCATACTGATCTAACATCAAATACTGAAATTTATTTAAAAAATTTATTGATCATAAATTCTCTAAAAATCTTATGAGAGAGAAAGAGAAAAAGATTGACATTTATTGTAGAAAGCTGATAACTCTTAATTCAATTTCAGAGATAAATTTGAAGACAGATTTACTCTCCATTAATATAAACTCTTAATTATTTTAATTCAAAAAATTCGCGATGCATTAAATCTAATTAATAATTACGTACAATATTACAAAAATAATTTAAGAGCCAGTATATATAATATTATATTATATAAAAATGACATTTTGCGCTCCGTGCGTTAATCGGTCTCGGCTAATCGATCGATTGTGCCGATTAATCCGAGACGTCGATTGTATCGTATTGCGATACGTTTCGCTGATTATATTTACATTAATTAATTACACGACAATTTTAAAGAAAATAATCGCAGCGTTCCGATTTTCTGACGAACGATAGGTCAACATCCTTAATCGCGTCTTAAGAGAAATGGACACAGCCTGCACATGTCGATCAATAAAATCTTTATATACAACTCGTGGCGGCAAGAACGGTGTTATATTCATAAATGCGTGTCTCTACATCCCTCGATGCAACCTTGCACTCGCGTGACTTCGTCCAAGGTCGCGACCCCTTCGCGAGGCTTTAGCGCGCCGAACTGCGCCTTTCATACCCTTAATTCTCTTGCGCACCAATCGACTGTAAAATTTTACGGATACATGTACTAGAATCTGAACTATCCCTTGCGTTCAGTAATTTATTATCGATATGCAACGCTTAATCGAAAATGCTATCAAAATTAAATCAGATCAAAATGATTAAAAATTTACAATATATAATTGTCACACTGTATGTGTATACATAATAAAAAATATATTGTTTATAAAATTAATTTTATCATTACATGCTGTGTTGGTTGATTAAAAATTATCGTTGATAATGAATAAGGATATCTCTAAATTTTTTTATCGAATAGAAGAAGTAATAAACATGTTGAAATAAGAACAATGACAATCTGGCGAAGTATAGAGAAGACAAAATGTCGATAAACATTATTATTCAACAATTAATTTATCAAAATAACGTTTTAGAATACTGTAACCGATTTTTTCTAAAAATAATGCCGAGCTATCTCTCATTGGATCGTGTCCAATAATCACTGCAAGCGTTTGCGACAAGAGAGATATATCAGCTGATTCGATATCAGATATATTTATTAACATTTTACGCTGTGTTAATTTATATACATATATACTTTTAGATACTTCAATTAATTATCAGAATGTATTACTGATGCTGCTATAATAATACTGCAGTCTTGGACTATATTTATTCATAAATATATGCCATTGCAAGAATAGTATCAATTAACGATTCGTTCAAACTGTTTATTAATATTAATATAATAATGTCCAGGTCTTACTACAGGTCAGGCTACAGAAAATTATCGTGAAATTGCTCGATTTTGAGATCTCTACAGATAATAGTAGAGGGATAATAGGAAATTCGATATAAGAGTCCGTCTCATGTTCTATGAGACGACCCGAAGATTAGGAAGATACGCGTTTTTTTTTTTACCTGAAGCCTAATGATGGGCGGGAATGCGTCCTCTTCCGTCATTACTAAATAATAAACTGTCTGTGTACTCTCTTTGACAAGCTCTACACACGCTCTGTAAGCACCATGCTGAAGACGTAGACCGCGGGATATTAATAGAGAGTTCTATGTTATTTTTGTTAAACTCCTATATGTCGTGCTTTTGTTAGCAATCTCGTTAAATTATATGTTATTATTCGAAGTCAATACATTTGCTTAGATGCTCATGAATGTTATTTTTATTTTAGCATATCGATATATTTTTTTTGGAACCATATATATCACTTAATGATTATTTAATGTAAAATTAATAATTTAGTATTTAATCATCAGTTCGATAATTTTGTTTGTAAATAGTAATTTTAATAGTAATTACGATTGGCTGGGATCGTTGGAATTTTTATACAAGGCGCTGTAACGAATAAATTTTTTTATATTAGATAAAAGTTTTTTTTATTATATAAGAAAAGTTTTATTTGAATTTTATTTAAGAATAATTAAGAATTAATTCCACCAGAAACTGATCGAAAAACTAGGGGTAAGAGCGGTCACATGATGCCACCACTTTGGTGGAATATACAGCATTTCTCCAGGTTTCAAATGAAACGTCATGCCGTCAGCTTTACGAAAATTTGGCCACTTATCATAATCTGGCCTCACCGGATCTACTTGCGCAGTATTATTCAGTAATTTGCTATCGTAGGGATACAAATTTTCTGTCTCAGCTGGAGAATATAAGATAACTCTTTTGTAACCAAATATCTGAGAAAAATAATAATCACACTAATTATTATATATGAAATGTATTTTATACATAAGATTAAGATGAAAGAATACATAATGTAACTCGAATAACTTTAATCGTAAATATTTTTTTACCTGCGAGAGCAGATTATTTTTTGGATCAAAATGCAAAGGAGACACTGTACCAGCAGGTCCGAACCAGGCATTTATGTCAACCTCTGATGATTCTACATCCTTGTCCTCACTATCCGAGAAACAGCAATATTCTGGCACTTCAAAATCCTTTTTTAATTCTGGTATCTAAGATCAATTTCGAGATTATAACATTATAAAGCAAGATTGTATACCAAATGCATTGTAAATTATAATATTACCTGTTCAAACAATTGATGCTGTGCTAAATAGCCGACTTTGCTATTATTTGCAATAACGTGTTTTTGTAAAAATTCAGAGAAATTAACAAGATGTTGAGTCCAATCTTCCTCGGTATAACTAGATCCAATTTCGATCGGTACTGTCCGAGATCCCGCGATCTTGTTTAAATAGTTAGGATTTTTCCATAATGTTAGTGCTTTCCAGTGATTCATACAATCTGTAATAAAATATATAAGATTAATATTTTTAATATCTTCTTTTGATAACTTTTTGATATCATAAACTGCTAGTTATCTTATTTATATACTATTCATAATAAATATATTTCAAACTTTTATCTCATGATACAAATTATAATATAAAGCAAAGTATTAGTTATTTTGTAAATCTTAGCTAAATTTATAATTTATATTAATTATGAATCAAACCTGTTAATATAGCCGGAACTTTGGGCACAAAAATTTTATTATAAAATGTTTGCATTGATGGTCTCTCAAAGTATCTATCCGGATAATTAGAGATTAAGTCATTACTCTCTTTGTGATTGATTGAAATTTCTTCAAGATTTATAATGCCAGAGTCTTCTGTTAAAATTTCAAAAATAAATAAATCAATTTAAAAATACAACGGATAAATATGTGTGTGATCTATTATATTATTAGTATAAATTTTGATAAAGATATATTTTTACCAGCGCAATGGTCGTTTAACTTTGTAGCAATAGTTGTCAATAAATTTGGTACACTAGGAAGAGGTGCACCTAGCAGAATGCCTTTATCAATTTGATTAATAATTTTCCTTAATACAGTCTTTTTTTTCTCTTCTTTATTATTGAAGCTTTCAATATTGTTATCATACTGAATTTCTAATAATACTGCCTAAATATATCAAGCGTCCCAAAAGAAATTTTTTGAATCAGTATAAGATTTTGAGAAGATATATAATTGGGATTTTTCTAAAGTCAATAATAATTTTTTTTTATACCTTAACAATGACACACAGAGAATAACAATATCTATATCCTATTGGAACATCTTTCCAGTAGCCCGAGTTCAATACTTCCCATGCGCGGTCTAAACAAGCTTCTACTCTTGTTATTGAGTTGTTTATCCATGCTTCTGAAGCTCTTGTAAAAAGAAAAAATCTTTATATGTATTAAATATTCAAACATATTGTATTATTTAAAATAATCAATATATATATATATAATATGGTTGTATAAACACTTGTTTATTAAAATAATCAATATAATAAATTTCTAAGTCTACAAAATTCTTTGTATTAAATTGAATAAAAGTAACATGCTTGTTAATATTTCAAATTAATTTATTAATTAAAATAAATATCTAATTTTTTATTAAAAATTTACTTAAATATATTAAATATATTAATATTTCGTGTATGTGAGGTAATATTGTTGTAAAGATTTTATTTACAATTGTTTGTTAGATGTATGTAGCACACTTATTATAGGCGTCAAATGTAGTTTTATTTCGGTGGGTATATGTTCCAATTCTTTTGCTAGCAATTCCCAAGGTACTGTTATCATAGAAGCACTACGAGTCATTGCCTATAAATCACACGTACACACATACATACAGATCTCAGATGTATAATAATTATAAATGATTATAATTGAAAAAAAAAAGCTTTACTTATAAATAGACGCTTCTGTTATACTTGGGTTTACTTAAATTCGCCCATTGTACAATGACATGATCAGCTAAATAATACAAGATCCTTCCCGTTAAAGAAAAAGTTTTTACTCTGCAGAAGCTTTCTACAAATACAATAACGCTCTCCCTGATGCACAGCGCTTTGAACAAAAATGCTAAGATGCACAAAGGAACGCAAGTGCCAGGACCGTTGCATAAAATAAGCTCCGGATTTTCTCTCCATAAGATTGGAAGACAGTTGAGAGTGGCGAACAGAGTGGTCCATATAGAAGTGAGGTACGACTGTCGAACTTCCCGGCTTCTGTAAGCCTCTACAATTTTATAATCCTCATTGCCATCCTCCAGCTCCTTGACCTTCTCCGCACTCAGCTTATCCGTCCAAGCACGAACGTACACTCTGGGCGTATAATTCTCGAAATTCAAATGTTTAACTATCCGCAGCATCTCGGCTGTGTGTCCACCGGATCCTAATATTATCATCGTTTTAGCCGGATGGGATCTCTCCCCCCTGGGCTTATCGCGTTTGATGAATATCACGTAACATACTCTAGCAAATAATATGCAAGCAAGGCCGATAATGAAATAGATGAAGTATCTTGCGTACATCTCGCTTTATCACGCACCTGAAAAGATTATCATCGAATGAAATATGTTTACCAAGTCATGTAAGTGCAGATTACTTTACAGGTTACGTTAAGAACAATCTTACTAATTTCCAGATTTTGTGTATGCATCTCTCTGTCTCTCTGTCTCTCTGTTTCTCTGTCTCTCTTTCTCTCTCTCTCTCTCTCTCTCTCTCTCTCTCAGTGAACTCCAATGGAATACTTTTGCCACAATCGACGCACATGCGCGGAAAAGGTGACTCATCTGTCATCGCTAATAACTAGCTTCATGTGATTGGCGACAGCCAATGACGATCGACTGCTGTTCGCGATTGGCTATTCCTTCTTGTTTACTCAACAGACTGTTGAAGAAAAAATTGGATCGAATTTCCCGTCTGAATAAATTGTCGTAGTTTATGGTCGACAAGCTTCACGTCTCCCCACCCCGTCCCGCACATATGTACGCCATTTTTATTTATGTGCGGGGGTTCGGTAGAGTTGAATACGAGCAGATAATATTTTTAGTGGAAAACGAAATTTTGGAATAGTTCGAGAGTCGATTAGTGAAACATGTCGTCCCGTGATATTTAAATGACGCCGGTCATCGTTACGTTTGCACTCGCGATCATCGCGTGAGTGACTGTTCGTGCGAATGGTGATCATCCTGAACGCGACTTTCCTTCTCCCCCAGCGCTCCTGTTAATAAAATGGATCATCGCCAAAAGGTAAGACAAATACACAAAAAGTATTGTATATATTCCTTGATATATTCTTCTCTTGTCGACAAAAAATTAGGATTAAAAGAGACCAAAGGAAGGGGCAGTTCTCTTTGACAACCTCAAACAGATTTGTCTGCAAAAAATGGAAATTTATTTCTTCCCACAACAAACAAACATTCTGTCTTATGATAAATTTATCTATTTGTATGTGTTTTTCGTACAAAGTACTCGGTTTTATTTTTTACTATTTCTATTCTGCTGTAAAATGTCATGTGTCTTGGATAGAATTTAATCTATTGCTTATGCTTGTCAGATGGTTGTAGTTCCTCAACAATCGAAAATTAAAATTGAGGATGACGACGACGAGGATGTGGAAGCACTGAGATTGGCAGCGCTTAAGTCGTTGCGAACTAAAGATGCCACGCATAAGAGGCCAACGATATTACAGGTGCAGAAAGTTTTTCCACAAGTAACGCAACCGTCACGTTTCCCATATAAAGGTCCATATAAAGGGCCTATAAAGAAAAATTTCTATCACAACAAATTGCAAGGTCAAAGACAAAATGGGGTGAGCTTTTAAATTGTGCAATATTTTTAAGAAAACTCCAATAGTTACTTTAAATTTTATATCGGAAAATAAAGATAAATACAACTCATGTTTTTTGTTTTATAATACTTAAGATATGTTTGAATAAATGGTCTACTAAATTTTAAAATATATGTAAAACAAGATTTATATTGTAATTTATAAATGTATAATTTTTAACAAATATGTTTATATATTTGTAATTTATATTTACAGAATGTGTATTATCAAAGCCCTCGTAATCCAAATCTAATAGCGATAGTTCCTGTAGACGAGCCTTCCCCAATTCAACAAGCCCAGCTAGCACCTGTAGAAAAGACTGAATCATGTGCAGAATCACATCCACAAGGTAGGTTTATCATATTTTCACTTAATTATTATTGATTTCTCAACATTAATAGACTGACGAATTGCATTCATTGCTTTCTTCAAAAATTAAATAATTTAAAATGATTGTATAATTTCAGAAATATCGAAATTCCATCGTTTTAAAGACACTGGAAGTGCTTCAGAAGAAGAAGAAGCAAAGGAACAAAAAAATAATGTAACTTCTATAAAGAAAGACATTACTGCAAAGGAAGAACCGGAGGAGTCTTTGGTAGAGACAGAGAGTCAGGAAGAAACTGCAGAAAATTTGCAAAAAAATGGAGATAACCAAGAAGAAGATGGTAATGATGACGATGATGATGTACTCTTAATGGCTGATCTCGAAGAGGAAGACAGTTTAGAACGCTTAATGGATGAGATGGAGAGAGAAATGAATGATGGAAATAAGCCGTCTGAGAAGAAAGAGAAAAAATTGAATAAAGGCGAAACTAAGAACATAGTGAAGAGTGACGAAGGAAATAAAAATTTTGATCAAAAAGTGAAATCGGATGAAAATTGCGGCAAGAAGGAGAGAAGCAACACAATTACCTCGTCTCTGACTGCGATTGTCAAAAATGATAGACGATCAGTTTCTCCGCACGTAACGAACCGAGTTGGTCAAAAACGCAAGTCACTGTCTCCAAGGTCACGGTCACGAAAGAAATCACCAAGAAGATCTCCCAGAAAATCTCCGATCAGACAGCCGAAAAGATCTCCGAGAGAATCATTGAGATATAGATCACCACGCAGATCTCCGACGTTACGATATTCTCGTAGATCCACATCACCCAGACTCTCGCCGCGCAGATCTCCAAACAGAATATCCACGAAGAGATCGCCACTGAGGAAATTATCCCCGAGAGGCAGATCACCCAAGCTTTCGTCGCGTTCCAGATCGCCCCGTCCGCACAGATCGAGATCACCGAGACGATCGCCTCGATCGAAATCTCCGAGGCTGCGTTCGCCAAAAATATCACGCTCCAGATCGCCGAGATTGTCGAGATCGAGATCGCCACGTTACTCGCCGCCGCTCAGATCGTCCAGATCCAAATCTCCCAGATTATCGCCAAGAAGAGTGTCGCCTCGTCGACTGCGATCTAGATCTAGATCTCTCGGTTTGTCTCCTCCTCGCAGAGGATCGCCTCGCTTGCGATCGCCAAAAGTGTCACCGCGTAGAACACCACCTCGTCTGAGATCACCGCGACTCTCGCCTCGCAGATCACCATGGTCATCCCCGAGACACTCACCGCGCCTTTCGCCGCGACGAAGGCGATCTCCCAAGTGGTCACCTAAAGAATTACCCAGGAAACACGGGCCGCGTTCCATTACTCCGGATATCAATCGAGACGAGTATGCAAGAGACCCGTCTCCGATTTTCAAGAATACAGCTTCGCCAGAAATATCCAGAATGAGGACAAAGCAAAAGGATGAAGTGTATGAAAGATCAACAACAGCGACGATCGAAACAGCAAAGGAATCCGTTGATATGATTAGCGATCCTGTGCTCGAAGCAAGAAGAAAGAAATTTGAATCTACGCGGCCTATCGATCCTGTAAATGCCAATAAAAAGATTAAATTATCCAAGAAACGTACGACGAATATAAAAGTAGAGTCCTCGGAAGGAACGGAGATTCCATTAGTTGGTAGAAAGGCAAACAAAACTCTGGAGGAATTTGATGTTCAGGAGATGGATATCTGCCTGGCGGCGAATTATGAGTTAGAAGAGTTTGAAGAAGCGGTAGAAAATACATCACCGACTATTATTACAAGCTCTGTAAATACTTGCATAGACGTAGAGCCGCAAAAAATGGAGAAGGAGAAGTCTTTGAAGAAAAAGAAGAAACGCGACAAGGAGTTGTACCAAGTGGGAAAACTGAAAAGCGAACTACCGCTTTCTGAACGTATCGGAAAAGACAAGAAATGTAAGAAACGTAAAGAGATAGACCCCGAGGATGGTATAGACGCTATATTCGAAGATATAGCGGTAGATGAAGAAGGAGATTTACGAACAGAGCTCAGCAGGAGGCGCGCGGAAAGATTGAACAGAGCAGTACCAATTCAGTCGGCTAGACTGGTTCAGTCAGCTTTTAAAGGCGTTGTTAATGAGTATGTATCAGCACGATGTTAATGTAATATTATTGTATTTTTTTTTGACAATGTTACTTATTGTATCTCGCGTTTCTTTTTACAGGGTTGTGAAAAATAATGCGAAAGCTAATCAGAGACATGTCCTTAACACTGATGAAAAATGTAAGTAATAATAATATATTCAGCTGCTCAATATTTCTATATATATTTCGATAAACTTCTTTCTTTATTGTACAATTTTTTTTTTAATAACGAATGTTTCTCTTTTTATAGCTAATCAAAAGGAAGTTAGACGGGTTACTGTATTACATAGATCATTAACGGAATTACACGATTCTGAAGGTACTTATATCTTCTTGTAACATATATCTTGTAACATTAACATAAATTGTTTGTAAGTTTCAGTTTATAACATTCATTAATATTTATTCGTTAATATTCGTTGGTCACTTGTTGAAGAAATTGTAGAGTTGGAGATTTTATTTTTTTAAATGATTAGTTTCATTATTATTTTTTACACGTATGAAGAAAATATTTTACAATCACAAAATAAAAATAATTAAGAATTAAATTTTTAATCTTGACTAAATTTAGTTATGTTCTTATTTTTCATTTACAGATGAAAGTACTCTTGATTCGAAAGTACCTGTGCGTTTCAGGCTCGGGCTCAACAAACAAGTGCAAGAGTCCAGAGAATCCAAGGTTACTCGAAAAGCATCCAAAAGACAGGGTCGTAAGGTAAAGCACAAAAATCATTTGTCTACTCTAAAAGATCCTGAGCATATTTCGTAGTGAATGAAATTATGCCTTTATATCTACTCTAGATTTGTAAGTAGTATGGTAACCTCTTATCAACATGGTTTAATCGATATTGATATTTTGTGATACTACCAAGAGTTAAGTATATTATGTAAAAAAAGATACATTTTGAAATATTCATACTTTTATTGAGAGATCATAATGGAATGATGGCAGAAATAAGAAACGATAAAAACTTGAAATTATTAGGCTCTATGCACAATATTTCATTATAATCTTGCAAATTAGAATAGTACAATCTGATATAATTTGAATAATGATCAATTATTACAATTGTATCAACTTAATAAATAACAGTTCTTTGAGTAATTAATGAAAAATATTTTAATAAACAATATTTTTTGTTCATTATGGAGGAATCTTTTTTTTTTGTTAGGAATATTTTTTTGTTAAAAATTATTTTAAGTAAATAATTACTCATAAAAATAATTTATTAACTAAGTTATGTAAAATTATCTATGAAACACAGTGTGAAACAATATTGTGTGCCTTTTAATAATAGCCAGAAGATAATGAATGCCGCGAGATAATTTGCGTTATTGAATTTTGTTGAAAAAAATGAAGAATATTGTTTTCGTAAAATAGATATAGATATGAACAGACATAACAATACTAGATATATATATAAAAAGAAACGAGCAATTGTATAGAACATTTTCCAGAAATTGTTTGCAATTTAATATTGCGTGATTCGAGACTCGAGTTCAATAGAAAATAAGAGTGATCTGTTTTTTGTTTAGGAATAAAATAAAACCGCGTTCGTCCGATTGCATATTTGAATGCAGAGAGAATAGCGGTTCATCTCTTACTGCTCATTATGTTGTCGACGCATAGGAAGATGCGCTCATTACCGGTTATATTATGTCATATGAAAAGCATCTCTTTTCTCTTTTCAAGCATAAAGTACAATAATATTAATATAATATTGAGAATAATGTCGAAATTTCGAATACTTTTACGATTTAAATGTACTCGATTGTTTATCGTTTGCTTAGGAAAAGTTGATTACGTGTGATTATATTAAATCTGTTATATTGAAGAAGAATTGTGTATATAACTTACTTTGGTCGCTCACCTAATAAACAAGAAATCATTAATAATCCCAAAGCTACCTATTGCAAAACCTAAGTATATTTTATGAGAATTAGTAATGTGTAGGCACATATCTTAATTGTACATAGCACTTAATACCGATCAAACTTAATAAGAATGTTGTAGTATAGCTTGTAAATTTGATTAACGATGTGTGTCGCGGCACCAAATGTCTTGTACAAAAATGCAATTTTTTATTAAAATTTAATTTTAACGTCGCTAAGTGACATATTTTTAAACAGGATGCAAATTCTTTAAGATCTGATTGACGATATTTTATAAATTGATATATTTAACGCTCATTTTTTTACAATTAAGAAATTAAAATTAGTATTAAAATATTAACGATGTGTAGAAGAGAGAAGAATAATTGTTCTCCATACATTTAAAAAAATATGTGCTGATGAAATTTACGGCATTTACAATTTACATTTACGGCTGTAGTTTACGATTCTTTAAAAATGTAGAAAAATTGTATATGTTAATTTTATATGTTTTCGACGGCAGATATTATTGCACATAATCCATTGTTATATATTTTTTATTGCATTTTGTGAGAAAAGTGCAATTATATCCTATTTAATGTATTTTACGTAATTGTATTTAATTTTAACGATCAAAGTAATCTCGTTATTCCTTTAATTATATATTTCCATAATTGACAATTATAGGATATATAACATGCATCAGTACAGCGTATGTATAACCAATATGCGTGAACATTTTTTAGGCTGTTGTGCAGCTATGTACATAAATTTAATCTCTACTTCAGAAATGATGTTCGTATATCAAGCTAAATACCTCATAGTATCTATGAAGGTGTAAACGCTACTTTTACGTCAATAAAAACTAATATTACATTTTAGAGAAATTTTTTTCCATAAAATTATTGCTACGAGTATCACAGTAGGAAACTTATTTTATTTATACACATATATATATATATACATATATAATATTAAATAAAAAAAAAAATATATATATATATATATATGTATGTGCATATGTGGTATAAAAGTGATGTTATTAATAGCTACATATATGCGTGCCTTTTTTATGTTTAATTTAAAAACGTAAATAGACCATTTTTTTATTACACTTAAATAATGAAACGCGTTTACTCGCCGGCCAAAACAAAACTTTTTTACTACGCTGTTTTATTTACACATGATATGTGTGATTTGTGATGCCAACTCTAAGAGTTGAGAGAATAATAAATACCTTGTAGTTAGAAATATAACTGAGAGACTGAGAAAGAAAGATTATGAGCCTTAACCAGTGCATAATATATAATGTGATATTTGGAGAGATTTTTACACTTTCCCTTAAGTGCGTCTCGATTATCTTAGAATAACACAAATAGCGTAATAATCTTTAACATTTAAAGAATATGTGTTGAATAATATGTGAGGTATTCTTAACGTAATTCTATTGATGTAAAGAAACTTTCTTGAAGATATTTTATCATTGTATAAATTTTAATTCCTGAATAATTTATATGATCCATATAATTATATTTTAAGATAATAATTAATTAATTAATTAATAGTATTAAATAATTAATAATAATATTAAAGATAAGCTTTATTTTGTTTTGCAATTATTACTTGCCAATTGCAATTTTTTAAAACGCGACATAAAATTTGAAAAAAATATTTGCTATATTAAGTATATAATTATAATTATATTTTTTTGTATTAACTCGATTTAGCTTCTGTGTTATTCTACGATACAACCGCGATTAGATCGCGGCTTTCTATGACTGTTACTGATTATTTAATTTATTAACTTAATTTCTGTCATAGTGGTAAAAATATAGATGGGGATAACTTGTTAAAAAAAAAAATATTTTCATAACAATCTTTTGGTCATATTGTAATTTAATAACGCAACTCGTATGTTTATTAATAAGCATCTCTTGCTTTTTTTTACATTATGATTATTAATTGTAATTAGAAATGATGATTATAGAAATTTATATAGAAATGTGTATGTATGAGATTATGATACACACTATTGATTGATTTCGTGTCTCCTTAAATCCGAAAGAAGTAGAATTTTACTTTCGGCGCAATAATTTCTCATTTTGCACATTATTTATTTCTGTACACATAAGAGAGAAAGAGAGAGAGAGAGTTCGTATGCTATATTTATTACTGTAAAACGTTTAACCATCTGTAATTTACCACGCGAACCACACATATGTATGAATGTATCTCTTTGTATACCTGTATGTTTGTACTTATACCTTTTTACAAAAAAAAAACAAAAAGAGGAGAAACAACGCGAGATTATCGCATACTTCCTACTCAGATGTAGTGACGCTTAAATCAATAGCGAAGTAAGATGAGGGAGACGTATTACTTTGTACGTCTCTTTAGAATTAATTGAATCTTTTATTTCAGAAAAAAAAAGATACGGAATAAAAAGATATTTTTTCAGCCATTGATCGATCACTTTTTCTTTCTATAATCTTAAATCTCTCGAGGCTTAACATTTTCTATCCTTTGTTCCTTTCTGAGTCCTTTACGATATTTTATGCGACTATTAGTAGACGCTATCGCGTTTTATGAATATGTATAAGAAACAGCTCTTTCTTCCAGTCTATAACACGCAAAATCGAACTGTAGAATTCTTAAGCGATTCACGAAAAGACTCGGAACACAATACAATGCGAGCGAAGGGTGAGCTTTGCGTCAATTACGATTGATTATGTATAATTATGCTGTTCGTGTGCTACTTCAATTTTGAATCGTAAATCTGAGTGTAATAATAATACGAGACTCACATGAAAATGAGAAACTGAAATAATAATATTATTTTATATTGCTGGGGAAAATTTTGCTTAAATTTAACTTATATCGCATTTGACATTATAACGTATGGACCCAAAAAGTCTGCACAAATTTTTGTGTTAATTTAACATAATATGGATATATTAAATTGTGAATGTGCTAAGACTATGTTAAAATTTCAACACAAAGTGAATGCAAAGTTCGTAGTAATTTGAAATAAATTTTCTGTAAAATTAACATTTTTTATGATAAAATTACCTTGATCAAATATTATTGATCGAAATAATATTATTGATTGGAAATATTATTGGTCTGTAGTCACTCTCATTTCTAATTATAAAATAAAATCAACATTATTTTCTGTAAATTTTAACATAAATTTTGCCAATATTAATGGAATATATTTATTGTGTAAAATTAAAAATATGTGCATATTGTGTTATTTTGATACTTTTTCAGTTGCTTTAATAATTTAAACATTGGAGTTTAATTAATACAATAGCAATATGTTAAATTAACACATGAATGTGTTAAATATTTAACACAAAAATTTTAACCTGCATATTTTTAACGACAAATTTTTTAACAGTGGAGGTAAAATTAAAATCTAATTTTCATCAAATAAATCAGTAATTATTAATAAATTGTCTCTGTTTTTGAAAAAAACAAATTTTCTAACAATGTACATATAATTTTAACGATAATAAAATAATTAATATTTTTTTTATCTTGATTAAAAATCTTTACTTGGATATTTATATCTAACCTAGTATCATTATCTTCATATTATTTTGATAAGAGGTAAAAAATTATGAGGAATATAATTAAATTCTCGTTTTTCATTTCATGTTGCGTTAAATATACTATTTTATTACGTAAGTCTTATCTAAAGTATCGTCTCCCCCGATCAAAAGTGGGTTCTTTAATATCTTTTTTTTTTTAGAATTATACAAAAAATTATAAAAAGTGTTAGAGTGTTGATTTAATTGATGCAAAATGTAAAAAGTTCTGTTCTCATCAAAAATCCTTTTTATATCGAGATAACGAATAAAACAGGGAGTCTACATCCTGGAAAAAGATGGAAATCTTATTTTAACAAGTTACACAAAAAAAAAATTTTTTTATATTTTCTTTTTAAGGAACTTCCTAGAACTTTAAATAAAACTATCTGAAAGTTCAGGGAATTTTCCAAAAATCTTTTTACAAAATTGGAGAAGATATCCTGTAAAATGAAGTTACTTGGCTAGTGGTATTTGGGACACTTTATATATCGCGTTTATCCTCCAAGGAGGGTAGTAATCGGAGCAGCGAGGGTCGTAGTGGGTAGTACAGGCGCAGACGCGGGCTGCCTGGTGAACGAACGACGACTTACGAGGGTTCGCTTGCAATCAATGGCATAGCAGGGTGGCTCAAGACACCATCTCCAACTACAATTGGTGGCATACGCGTAGAAGTCACCGCTTCTTCTCTACGAGAAGATCACAAATACTGATCATCCGAAGCAAGGATCGCGTACAGAATAACTGGTGATCTCGGTCGAGTATCTTCGACGATGACAGATTGTGTCGTTGATTAATTACGTCGCGAGTTCTCGCGATAATCCGGTTAATTGTACATAACGTGCGAAAGTGGGTGAGGCGCCCAGAGTAGGCCCAGGTGGCGATGTGACATCACCGTTGTGGGATATCAATCTCGGTGACAGATCGTCGAATTTGACGGGAGGGGTTGGTCGGCATTACCGGGTGGACCATGAATTATGGATACGTCGCAGATCGAAGACGGTGCGACTTCGGAGGAGAGACGTAAGGAAGGTATGTGTGCGATCTTATCGAGAGAAGAGCTCGATTTGCATATTTTACGAGCTCGATGAAATCCGGGATTTCTAGCGCGATTTTGCTCTCAGAGCGATTTACATTTTATTCGGATGTATCATTATTGTCAATTATCGCGTACAAGATGAGCCGATTTTTTTTTTGGATGATATCGATAATTTAATTATTTCGTCTTTTATTTTAAATAATCAACCGCAAGTTCACTAAATTCCAAGTTTTGTTAAAATAATTATATAAAAATTCATATATTCGAAGCTGATTTTTGATACTTTCGAAGTGAAAATTTATTATTTTAATTTATATATATGCTATTAAAAAAAAAAAAAAATGGGGAAAACACTTTTCACACTCTAAAAATTGGATTATTTACAAACCCGCTGAAACGCGACAAAAAATTATTTTAGACACAAAATTAAAGCATTTTGAAGCTTCAACTTTAACACGCTATCAGTGATATTTAAAATTTTTTTTATCTTCCTTGTTCTATGCTTTAAAAAAGAACACATTGTTTTGTTTCTTAAAATTATGTATTTTTGATACTCTAGCTCGATAAATAAATTTTTCTCGAAAAATTCAACTCAAGTTCCATAAACTACATTTTGCCTACAAAATCCTTTCCTTTTAAATTCTTCTACGAATTTTTTTGACCGAGTTACACGATTTTGAAACAAAAGCTGTACTTTTTAGAAATGAGAACATAATGAAATGATTTGATGATGATTTTTTTCGCCAAGTCTCGACATTATTTCTAAAAAATACAGTAAGAAAATTTTAAGCATTTTCTAGACAAAATGTTGTAGTTTATTAAACTTGAGTTGAATTTTTTAAAAGAAATTTTTTTTTTATGAAGTTGCAAAAATATATAATTTTAAGGAACAAAATAATGTTTTTTTTTTTTTAAAGCAAACAAGGAAAATAAAAAAAATTTTTTAAAATCACTGCTGTATTAAAAAGTTGAAACTTCAAGCTAATGCTTTTTTAATTTTTTTATCTACGATGATTTTTCGTCGATTTTCAGCGGTTTAAAAATAGTCCAATTTTTAGGATATGAATAGTGTTCCTTATTTTTTTTAGTAGTGTATATATTAACTTCATATATTTTTTTTCTATTCTTTGTTTTTCTTGTTATTGCACTAATAATATAATCCATTTTTTATATTAAAGAGATTTCTTTTTTTTGATAAATAAATAAATAAATAAATAAAAGATTGTTACCTAACTAATCTAGTGGCGAAAAATTATCGAAATTTTGAACGGAAGTACATATATTAGATCTCGAATTATCAGATAAAAAATTTCCGAATTTAGATACATTTATGCACCGAATTGCAGGCCCTTATTCGAAATCAGCTGTTTTAATTTGGCTAATCTTATGCTTTCGATTGTAACGATAGAGTGCACTGTAAAATATGCATGCTTATTCTCTATAAATTTCTCTTCTTAATTTAAAACGCTTAATGTCGCTAGCTAATGCAATTCATTCGCTCGATTACAGGGTTCGAAACTGGTATAATTACTAAAAAAAAATTCTCATGTGTACAAATATTTTCAAACTATTTTGAAAAACGTATATCATATCAAATTTTCAATTCATTGAAATTTATCTCGAAATTCATTAAAAGAAATTAGGCACGTATTTATGTTTTTCTATCGAAATTATATACCAGTTTCAAACTTCGTTTCGATTTCGCAGAATATTCAATTCATCTTCAACGCAGACATCAGTGTATTATTATTAGTCTCTCCCATCTTAGGGTTACTTTGATCAAACTCCTTAATTTAATCGTTAATTAACTTGGTGACCAAAAGCAGGATTTTAAAATTTGTATTATATTATATACGAGAATTATATTAAATTATTTTAATCGTCCTGTAAGTTAATCAATCAAAGTTTGGTCGAAATGGTCTTTAGTAAAACTTGTCAATTACTCTTGATTGTAAAATGCACTTGTCAATAGTTGCAATAGAAGAGAATAGAACTCTTTCACAAAAAAAAAAACAACAAAAACAATACCCGATAGTATCACCCTGTGAAATGCCGACGTCGTGTGTCAAAAAAAAAAAAATTGCATGCATCATCCGCGAGCATGTAGACACAGAGGATCAACAAGTCGTGCATTTGTATCGAATTTGCAAGCCAAGTTGCACCAAGTGTCCCGCATGATGTTCCTTTCGAAGTAACACAGCTGGTAAACACAATACTTCTCTCTCTCTCTCTCTCTCTCTCTCTCTCTCTCTCTCTCTCTCTATAATGACATGTTTCAAAGAACGCGCGTAAGCCATGGGTAGCGGAGGGGTTGGTGAGGTACCGACGATATTTCATCCCCGAAGATCGCGTACGTCGAATATAACTCTCGCCGATGATCAACAGATTCACGGTCCTTTCATCACTCCTATCCAGGTTGCGCTTCATGCCTCAGGTAAGTTGACAGCGGCGCTTTTGTATTTGTGGATTCTGTTGATACCGGATATGTTTGTTGTTTTGATCACAGGTACTCTGAAGAATAAGTTCAAAAATAATAATAATTTATTAATAATATATTGATGATTTATTCTATGAGAATTAAAAGATTTTAATTTTATCTCCAGTGTTAGAAAATTTATATTTTCTTTAAAAATAAAAATTATACTTTCTTTTAAAAAGAAATATTTTCCGTTAAAAGATTAAAATTTTTGTGTTAAATATTTAACACATTTATGTGTTAATTTAACACGTTGCTATTGTGTTAATTAAACTCAAATGTTTATATTAATAATGGTTAAATGTTAAATTATTAAAACAATTAATTTTACACAATAAATATATGGAAATATATTTCTTTACACCATTTGATTCATCTTATTATTCTGTACATAAAAGTATTACGATACAATTATCGAACACTAAATAATTTTCGAGATATTTTATATTTTATACTAAAATATGTCAGATTAAGATACAAAATAACTCAAAAAATTCTTAATGAAAAAATACTTTATTATAGTGTTTTGGAAATCTCTCTACATAAGCTATAAGAATATGCAATAAAAAATAGGGGATTCCATTTAAGAAATTAAAGGTGTCCTTGACTCGACCTTAACGATGCCATCCAAGGTCAAACCAATGACACCATCTTATGTTCTCCTCAAAACCATACAATTTTTGTTCAAAACGTTTTTCTCTAAAATGCTTAGTTTCTGAAAGAAAAGGGGTGTACGGGTGGTCTAGGACACCCTGTATACATGTAAATATATTTTCTTTTTCTCTTATATAATCTTTTTCTTATATAATCTATAAAATTATTCCACATGTCGACAATATTAGAAAGGAATAATGATCAATATTCCTAATCAAGTTTTACGAAGAAGAAGCGGTTTATGGCTGGAATCTGTGGCTGTGGAAGGAGACACAGTGTCGGTTTATGCTACCCTGTATAATGTTCATCGACGATTCGTTTCAATATCACTTGAAGAATGCAACAGATCTAGCATTTGGAGTGGATAGCGTTTTGTAGCGTATTTATGAGAAACTTATTGTTAGAATTCCAAGAAAGCTTACATCTTAGCTCTTTATATTAGTTATCAGTAATAACTAATTTCCGATATACATCAGCCTCTTATACATTATCATATAAAGCGCTCGCATATAGTATACATTAATATTGTAACATTTCAGTTTGCTGAAGTATAGTTCGCCTCCATAAATAGTATGAAGATAAGATCGCAAATATGTCGAATCAGGACATGCTTACGAAAAGCTGCGCACGTCGTATCACTTTATTTAAGCTGTTAAAAGACATGCCTATACGCTCTCTCTCTCTCTCTCTCTCCACACACACACACACACACACACACACACACACACACACACACACACACACACACACACATATATACACTTTTTATTCACGCTTTATTCGGACAGAGAGCGGATAAAAATAGATTTAGCTTCTTCCATTGCCTAAAGCACAAGATTCATATACAATAATCTATATACAATCATGGATGGTAGTTTACGCTGTAAAAAATTTTTCACAAAAATTTAGACACATTTTTATCTGAATTTTCAGATCTGAGGGAAATTTCAGACAATTCGTCTTGATCATCAGAAGCGTTTTTCCGAAAGCTCGGAAGAGTGTGTTTGAAAATTGAAGTTGTCCGAAGTTTTGAATTGTCTGAAGTTTCAATTAATTCTTTTTTGCAGTCCAGTTAGCAAAAGATGATTGATCAGCCACTGATGTATTCATTGATGTTTCACAGGATGCGAGCAGCAGCAGGGTTGCACCGTCGCCGATGGGCGCGAATCTGCGTCCAGCTGTCGCACCTTGGAGACCACCGGAAGTGCCGTAGGAAGCGGCGGCGGTGGCGATAGCGGGGGTGTGCAGGCTCAATCGACAGCTCAAACTAGATCGTCGATTCTCGTGACCCCGACTTCCACCCCGATCGTTCAACGCAAGAGCTCGTGTTTCGCCTCCTGCTGCGCCGAGAGCGCGAAGAAGGTCGATTGCAACTTCATCTTGAAGCTATATAATCATCATTGTTTAGAAGTTGTGTTACAATTGATAGTTGGAACACAAATGTAGATTGAACAAAATATAGCGATAAATTAAGCAAAGATAATTAAGCTCTTGTGTAATAATAATGTAATAAGCGTCGTAATTGAAGATCGAATTTATTATTTGATTTAAAATTATTCCATAGATTTTTTTGTATCATTTATAAATTGATTATTGGTTGAACAACAGAAACATACATGAAATAGAATATCAATTTTGCGAGTTAAAGGTCAATATACTTTATTATGTTACAATTATGTGAAGAAGTTGTGAAGAAATTTTATTGCAATCAGAATTATATAAATATATTGTTTTAACGATTTTTAAACTTTTAAAAAGGAGAATTTGTTCTGTCAATTGTGGTTAATAAGATATTTATGGTTCAATGTGTCACAAAAAATTGCAAATTGAATGAAGATAGATTGTGGTTCTATCAACTAATTTTCAATTAAGTTCATTCAAACTTAAAGGTTTTTAAAATCGCTCAACATAATTCTGACAAAAAATTGACAAATTTGAAATAATAAATATTAAAATTTTAAAAATCTTTCTAGATTTTTGAAAAAATTTGTACATACATATATGTAAAAATTTACGTACCTATATATTTTAAATTCAATTTTTAAAAAATTTATATAATAAATTTATTTTTATATAATTATACAATTTTATATTCATATATTTCAAATTGAAAATTTTGACATTTGATTCAATAATCTAAAAAAACCGTTGACTTTAAACATTAAATTAAAAACTATTTGATAGAGCCTCAATAATTTAATTTGCATGTTTTTTTGTAATATGAAAAACTTTTTTATATTTAATCATAAATATTCTATTAATCGTAATTAACACAACAAATTTTTTTCTGAGTACTAAAAGTTTCCTAATTACACATATATAACTCTTTGATTATCACGAAATTTCTTTAGCTTCTTTTTGCGTAATAAAATTTCTTTAACGAGTGAAACTAATCCTTTTTTGCAACTTCAACCATAAATTTCTCAAAATTATGACATAATGGGATAATTTAAAAATCGGAATTGAAAAACGTCAAAAAAATCTATAGAAAATTATTCTCTGCCTGTTCAAAAAAGAGTTACTTCTCGTTAAAATATGTAATTTTCAATTACAGATATATTTCGGGGTATGCGTGACGATATGCGTGACGGCGAGTTGGGTCGGGGCGACTCATTGCATCAAGTATTTGTACTTTCACTCCAAGTACAACAAAATCTCGCAGACGTCCGTCACCGCGAACTCCTCCGCGGACGACCTGCGTCATCAACAGGTGAGCTTATATTAATTTCACGAGCTTCCTCGTTTCTTCTTCTTTACGATGACGTATACGATTATCTTCAGACCACCGTCGCTTACGACGCACCTTTCTTCACTACGTGGTTCTGCACCAACTGGGAAGTCCTCTATTTCCCGGTGTACTTCATCTGTCAAGCTGCCAGGACCAAGTGCGCTACCCCTTCCGAGATAATCGCCGAGAGCCTTCGTGGCTTTCGCGATAAGGGCTTCACCGGCGGCCGCTTCTTACTCAGGTGTAGCCTCTTCTGCTGCCTGTGGGTCATCACGAATTACTTGTACATACTCTCGTTGCGAATACTGTTAGCCACGGATGTAATGGCATTGTTCGCGACCAACGTTTCGTGCGTCTACCTGCTCTCGTGGGTCATTCTTCACGAACAGTTTGTGGGTGTGAGGGTTAGTAATTTAAAAAAAAAAATTATTTCTAAAATTAGTTTTTATCCTTTGATATAGAGAAAGAGAGAGTGTCAAAAGTAACTTTGTTAACGATTGATAATATTTAGTAAATGTCATTTACGCTATGAGAAGAAAAAGAGAGAGAAAGAAAGATGTATTATGAAATATTATGAAAATCAATATGAAAATCAATTTATATATAAAGAATGTTAAATTTTCTTAGATACAAATAAAGATAACATCGCAAATTAAGAAGCTAAAGAAATTTTGTTATAATCAAAGAGTTATATATGTGTAATTAAGAAACTTTTAATTGTCAAAAGAAATTTGCTGTGTTAATTACGATTAATAGAATATTTATGATTAAATATAAAAAAGTTTTTCATATTACAAAAAACTTGCAAATTAAATTATTGAGGATCGATCAAATAGTTTTTAATTATGTTTAAAGTTAATGGTTTTTTTTTTAGATTATTAAATGTCAAAATTTTGAATTTAATATATATGAATATGAAATTGTATAATTATATAAAAATTAATTTATTATAGAAAATTATAGAAAATTGAATTTAAAATATATATGTAAATTTTTACATTTATGTATGTACAAATTTTTTCAAAAATCTAAAAAGATTTTTAAAATTTTGATATCTATTATTTTAAATTTGTCAATTTTTTGATGTCAGAATTATGTTCAGCAATTTTAAAAACCTTTAAGTTTGAATGAACTTAATTGAAAATTAGTTGATAAACCCTTACTATCTATCTCGACCTAATTTGCAATTTTGTTGTGATAAATTTCATACTGAACCATAAATATCTTACTAATCATAATTGTGAGAACAAATAAATATCGTAAAACTTTGATTAAAAAATGATGTTCTTGTGTTTGATGTCATAAAATGCACTCTTCTTGAATTTTCATAACAATAGCTTTAATCATTAAACTGTTGAAATCTTGTTACAGATAGTCGCGGTGATCCTGTGCAATACCGGCATCGCGCTCTTAGCTTATATGGACGGCATAACCGGAAGTCCGACACTCGGAGGTGTCGTTTTAGCTACAGCAGCGGCAGCTGGCTCTGCCGTTTACAAAGTAAGTCTATGTAACGATCTATATTACACGCGCAATCGCAATTGCAAGACGTTGTGAAAATCTTTAAATAATATAAATTATTCTCCTCTTCTCGTAGGTTCTCTTTAAGAAAGTAATAGGGGAAACTACGTTCGGTCAAATGTCTCTATTTTTCTCCCTTATCGGTTTATGCAACGCCGCCTTGTTATGGCCGATTTGTCTGGCTCTGTACTTTTGCGGAGTGGAAACTATGCATTGGGCAAGACTACCTTGGGCAACGTTACTCTCCGCCAGCATCCTCCACTTAGGTCCGAACTCACGTCGAGTTAAACTACTTAAATGGAAATGCTACTTAAATGAGAGTACAATGAAAAAAATGTACTAAATCCAGAAAAAAGTTTTCTTAATTTAAAAGAATTGTTTATTTAAATATTTAAAAAACAAGAAGAATTATTTATTTCAATCAAGCAGCAAATATATTTGAATTCGTAAAATATAAAATAAAGGCAAAGTATGCTTTATTTATTTGCAAAAGTTTTTTTATATTTATTATACTAAAATATTTATTAAAATACTAAAATACTAAATTACTTCCTTTAAAAAAATATTTTTTGACTGCTTGTTCTAAAAACACAGGGGGGATTTTTTTTATTTCAATAATAATTTTTTTATTTTCAAATATATAAATGTTTCTTATATTAAAATTTTAAAGAATATATTTTAAAAATTACAATTTTTATATTGCATGCAACTAATAATTTATTTAATATAACCAAATGTTTTTGAAAACAAAATATATAACTCAAGTAAGAAGAGTCAAAATTAACAAAATGTATTTATTTGATTAAAAAAAAATTTATTTTTGATATATATATATATATATATATATATATATATATATACTTATGATTAAAATGCACTTTGAACAATTTGTTTGCAGTTGCAAATATGCTCGGCAATTTCAGCATCGCTGTCACTTACGATCTGTTCATCACTCTTGGATTAATCACAGCTGTACCTGTGTCCGCTGGTACGTGCAAAATAATTACTTTAAAATATTATATATTTCCGTAAATTAAATAATTTTAATTAAATGTCCCACGCTTATAATTAATTTTTTCAAATTTACTAAATACATTAATTGACAATAAAAAGAACGTCGTTAATTCTTTAACATTTTTTTTTATTTGTTTGTATTGGCCTCTCTTTATGATTCTTTGAATATTTTTGAATATGAATCTAGCTTTTTAAATTATATTTAAATTAATTTATGTATAAATAATCTTAAATTAAAAATTTAATAATTTTAATAATCTTAAAAAAAGAAAAAAAAATATTAGTACTAACACGCTCGATAAAAATAAAAATATTCTTTATAAATTTCGGACACAACATTAATAGAGTTATATTTAGCCTTTATTTTTTATTCACACATTATTATCTTACTAATTTTTATGTACAATTGACGCAGCACTGGACGTTATTTTCTACGAGGCGTACTTTATGGGTATGAAATTGGCTGGCATGATCTTCATAGCGGTCGGTTTCTTCCTCGTGATGTTCCCGGATAATTGGCCCGATTACATAACGAGGCTGCTCCGGTACGTTTTCTTAATTTGTATTCCACATATAATGCGGTTCTGTGGTATGCACTTTTAATTCGGAGTTTATTTATTTTCTCTTTTAGTCCTTCTAGTTCTTTTAGAGAGTTCTCTATCCTATACTTTTGTCTATCTCTCTTTCTCTTTCCTTTTCTCTCTCTCTCTCTCTCTCTATCTATCTATCTCTATCTCTATCTCTTTCTCTTTTTCTCTATAAATTTTCTTTAATCTTGCAACGATGCAGACTGTCGTTTTTTACCTTATTTGGCACCAGAATAGAGGCAGCGCGTAGTCTCACTCAAGTAGAGTGCTTGACATATATATACATTTATATCGTTTACGCTGCCTTAATTCTTTCGATTCTCTAAAAGCCTACGAAATATATTTTATACTGTTTTTGTAAAATAACGCAGAACGCGTTTTCTAGAAAAAGAAATTTATACACACCCGTATTTTTGCGCATCGACGATATAATTTCAACGAAAAAAAAATCTCCCTTTCATCACAAAAAAAAAAATTACCTGATCAAACGCGCGAGAACGTGAAGAATTTTTCTTACAATTCATCGTTATGTCACTTGTGATCGTTTTTTTTTTTTTTTTTTTTTTTTTTTTTTTTCGTTTGACAGATCCTACGGTGTTTGACACATCATACGAATTTCGAATTTCGAACCTTGTGTTTTGAAGCCGCAAACTCTTCGAATTTATTTTGCGATCTCATCCAGCCACTTTGCAGCTTTGCAGCTAATCCATATGCGATAACATGTCAGATTTCATTGACGAAGTATTTCTTTTCGCTGCATAGATACATCAGCCGAGCGTATTGCGGTTTTCTTTCGCATTTAGATGAGGCAACTCCCGTGCACACTCTCTCGTTACGCTTAAACAGAAATTAAAGATCAGCGCACTGATACTGTTTTACAGGATACCTGGATATATATATATATATATATATATATATATATATATATATATATGCAACAGGTTTAAAGTATATAATTAAATGAGCGTATTTTGTATAGCTCAGCGCACGCACACGGACGAGTGATAATGTAATCGCGGAATAAAAAGTCAAATATTTGGAAGAACTTTCGCTTAAAAATATCAATGATATATTTAGGTACAACGTGAAATATTTATCTGCGACCGAGCCAAACTATTTTTTCTTTAGTTCTTCTCCTATTTAATATTTTCTAAACTTCAAACAATGTGTATCTAAAATAAGTCTCTTGCCTTTGCCATTTTTTAAATTTTTAAATTTTTATAATTTTGCAAATAATCAGTACAGAGGATTTAAAAGGGAAATTAAAATTATTTAAAATAAGTGTACAAAATTTTATTTTTTGAAATTTTATTTTTCATATATTTTTTTCACTTATAAAGGCTTAATTCTATATATTAATAATATAGTCATCAAACAAATCAATCAATAATAAAAAAAAATAAAATTATATAATAAAAAAAAGGCCAAATAAATTCATTACAAAATTTATTTGGAATTTATTTAAAAAGTGACACGTCAAATTTTACAATTTTTTATATAGTTTATATATTTGTCATAATATTTATCGTTAAAATATTATAAATCTTTAAAATATTATTTTTTTTATTCTTATTAAAAAAAAAAATCGTGCAAAAATAGTTGCTATTCGCGAAACTTGTTTGTCAGATTTTTAACGTACATTATTTGGTGCTTAGAACTCGAATTGTTTAGGTAAAAAAAAAAGGGAAAATAAATGATTAAATTGCTTAAGCTGCTTGTTGTCTGTGAAATCAATGTCGACACTTCATCACTCGCTTCCCAACAATCAGGATCCATTATATGCTGTTACAGAAACGTAGTCCTCATGAGTCACAGTACAAGGTAAGAAAGTACATCTCATACGTCTTGCTCTAATTCTACCGAAAATTCATCCTCCCTTCTCAATAATCGAACGCTGCTCATAAACATTGTGAGATTGCAAAGCAAGCTTTTCGGATAATTTCATATGTAAGAAATAGCGCGGTCCAAAAGTCGAAATATTCGATAAATATGGAGCTGCTACTTTCATAATTAGGAGTATTTAAAAATATTTAAATCTACGTAGTAGGTATATACTTCAACACTTTTTTAAAAACAATTGTATGACACACAAACTGGCAAGAAGTTTATTTCTTGGAAAATAAATTTGGATAAACTGTCACATTTAGCTAAGCAATAAAGAGTAAAAATTAATTAATTTTCCGATGAATTTTCCGTGCAAAAGAGCAAGCGGTATAAGTGTCAATTGGCGCATGGTTTATAATATTTTCTCAATTTTCTCCATTTCGCATGCACTCGTGTGAGCTTGGCTTACTTTCCATCGGCTTGCTTTTTTCTCTTCAGGCAAAACAGCATGTCTCTTCTTCACGCTTCTTCTTCTGCCGACATCATTCGCTTCTTTTGATCATTCAGTCAATTCTGAAGCATTCGATGTTTTCGTATGCGAATTTCTTATTCATCCAAAATCTTTTAATTCAAAATTAAATTGATGATAAAACACGCGCTAGATTCATAATTTGATTCCGTCATTGCCTCCTCGGAAATCTTGAGAGATTTGCTTGCTTTGACAGTCGTCTTCGTAAAGCATCTTGGAACGGTATATCTATTTTTCCCTCAACACATATAATTTAGTTATGTTTTTGTCTGTTCGCCCCAGAATCCCGCCTGATTAATTAGTGACTCGGCCGTCATAGAAATTCTGCGACATTTATACCATAAATTTGTATTTAGGTCAAAATTACTGACATAATTTTCTCATATTTAAGGATTTATAATGTAAATTCCTTCATAAATTTGTAAAGATAAAAAAAAATGATGAAAATTGCTAAAAATAAGAAAAAATAGAAATATTTTTGGAGTAACAAATATTTTTTTTTCGACATTTTTCTTGTTACAGAACTAAAAGATTGCTAAAATATTTATATTTTATATTTTAGTTTTAATTTTGTTTAATTTAATTTTTAATTTTAATTTTGTAAATTATCCTTTTTGTTTTACAAAAAGCACGAGAAAAATTAAACAAACAATAACTGTTTTCAAACCTACAATAAATATTCTGAATTTGATTCTGAATTTTAAATTATTCCATCATGTTAAAAATATAAAAATTGGCGATTAAAATTGCAAGAAAGGGTTATTTTGATGAGTTTTATATTCTACAGTATGTATGTTGGAGTTTTATTGTAATTAAAGTTGAGCATGTCTTATTAGGACTTCCAGTCTTCAAGAGAAATTTATTGCGTTAATTATAATAGGATATTTACATTTATATATAATTTATTACGAAAAAAAATTGCTTGAATTAGATTATTGAAGATGTACAATTTTCAATTTTATTTAAAATTTAAAACGATTTATTTAAAATGTAACGATTTTTTAATGTCAAAATTAAAATATGTACATAAATTTTTACATATATGCATGTATAAATTTTTGAAAAAATTAAAAATAATATTTATATTATTTTAAATTTGTTAATTTTTTGGTTTATATTGAGCGATTTTAAAACCTTTAAGTTCTTCATATCTTCAACAAAACTTCTTCAATAAAATCTCTTCATATATCATAGCTATAACATAATAAAACAAATTAAAATTATTTTCTCGCAATTTTACTCGCAAATTTCTTAAAATTGTGAAACGAGATAAAGTCCCGGAAGATTCGATTTTTTATATTTTTTTTGTTTTTCGAACTGTATAATTCGCATCGTGATCAATGTCTTGGTGAAACATTTAATGACAAGTCGTCGAATTTCTACGACGGAGACATCCGTGCCCTCCACCTCGACCTCCGCCCCGATCGCCGGGATTTAACGTGAGCACGAGGAACGTAGCTCTCGACCAGTTCCTCCCAATTACACTAAAAAAAAAAAATAAATAAATAAATAAAAACAAAAAGACCAACGAGACACACCGCGCTACGAGACATACCGTCGAGAGAGAAGCCACCCCCAACAGGTGTTGTCCACCCCCGCGCGGAGATAATCGAGAGATTCGACTGATGAGAGTCTCGGGCTTGATATATATATAGTACCAATCCGGGGGGCGGCCAGCGGCAGGACAGCAGGACTTCCCTTAGGGGTCGCGCGACCTCTCTTCAGCAACGTCAGCAACGTCTGAGGAGCTACGGCGTGATCGCCGCTCATGGAGACGGCCAGACACTGCTGCCGATCAGTAACAACAACAACAACAACAACAACACCGGCAACGGTAGCGGTCAACGTCACGTTAACAACTCCCAACAGTACAGCTCGATCTCCGAAATCCAATCACGCCGTGTCCCTCCTTCCACCTCGACCTCCACCACCACCACAACCGCCGTCAGCAACAGCTACTCACACGATCCTCATAATCAGCAACACCAAGGTATGAGAACTATCAGGCTGGTGGCGCGAAAGCCACGCGTGACGTGGTAAGAGAGTGACAGACCCATCAGGTGGGAGAGATCAGGTGCGGGAAGATCAAGGTCGGATCGAGCGCGTGATAGTTGGCTGGCGACTGAAGTAGCGTTTATCGTTTATAGCGTCTTGTTGTTCTGTGTCGCTCGGAATATGTATGAGAAAAAGTGCTGGATAATTGAGCAGGGATTTGCTAGAGCCAGGGCGCTGAATATTTAGTTGCATAATGTCATTATACTGCTCTGATTACCCCTTAGCTAGGCGGCTAAGTGATTGATTGCAATGTAGCGTAAAGGCCGAATGCGTTGATAGCGAGTATACAGGATATATTCATTTTTCACAAAAAGATCCTTTCTTTATGTTTAATAAAAAGAAATTGAAATTAAATAAATTAAAATTCTGTTAATTTAATTAAAATTGAAAAATGAAGCTCTATCATCTTTATCAATTGTAACTTGAGGAGTATCGCAAAATTTGTATATCTTTTTTGACAAAACAAAATTCAATTGATCGAAACTTTCGATTGAAAAGGATGCCAATTATCATGAGATATCCTGTATATGAGAGCACGATGAGGAATGTCTGTCTATGAAATTTCAAATCTTTCTCTCTCCATTTTTCTTCGCATCTACTTGTTTCGTAGTGATTCGTTTAGTTATTCTGTCTCGTGTGAATGTCTCAAATAAATTTTATTTTCATATATACATATACATCGTCCCCGTGTGTGCCACGCAAATTTTCGGAATGAAGCATTGCGACATATATGTGTCATGCTGTGTCAATGGACGATACAATTTACTGTTTGTCATTCAGTTCGTTAATCGCATATCTTGCAAAACGGACGGCCAATCCCATGTGACTATATCGATTATATTGATGATTAAGAGAATTTTTTGTATTAATTAAATTGCGTAAAGGAAATTATATATTTCTTCACTTGTAATAATGGGATATCCGTGACTGTTTGCGATATAATTCGATATACTTTCGCGTGAAGATTTTCTGACACAATTATATAAATATATAAAAATTAAAAGAAAAAATTTTAAATATAAAGATGACGTATATACATACGATGCTATTTTAAATTTACACGCACATATGAAAGAAACGTCATGCATTCTAATTCCGAGTTTGACATATATAATAACAAAATTGAATTCATAATCTTTTCTTATAAAAAAAAAAAAATTGATAGAGATATTTTTATTTCAATCTGACAACTTGAAATGCAATAATATATGAATCTTATAAATAAGAATGACACTAAAAAAAAAAAAAAATTATAGAAAAAAATACTTTTATTCTCTTTTCACAATTGTATGGTACCTTTTTCACGATTGGTGAGGCGAATTAAAGGAGTCTGAAAGTTTCCACGCGAGATTTTTCCGTCGAGAGAAAATCGCGTTTTGCATGCAGGTCGACATTTCTAGTTCGACGACAGTTACGAATCGATCCCGAATAACACGATTTTCGCTTGCAGGTGGAGCAGGAGACACAGGCACGGCATGTCAGACGGATCGTCGCGCGACGTGATCGATTATCGAACCGGTTATATAAAATCTCACCTACGTTCGCCGTCAGGCAGAGTTCGGTGACTAAGCACACCGAGAACGGAAGCAATAATTATGGGATTGTGGCAGCGATGTATAGATGCCTTTGGCAGCGGCTCAATGGCCAAAGTTATCATTCAATTATAAGCGAATATTCGCCCAGCGAATAATAATTTATTAGTATCTCTTCTGTACTTTTTTAGGATCTCCTTAAAGCTCCATTAACTACGCCCTTTCATCAACGTCAGTCAGTTTTGATGGTAGTTTAATCGACTCTTCAACTCTTTTTGATTTTATTATAGCTCTAATAAGCGAGAAATAATCAAATCAATTAAACTAGAATTAAATGAGGAACAAATGCGGATAAAAAAATCTATTGTAAAATACAAATACTTTCTTATATCGAGTATATACTTCTTTAAATTTCATAATTTTTATTAAAAAATCATATAATTTATTAAACAAAATATCCCTCTTTCCTAGCAGTCAAAAGCAAAGAAAAAGGGCTTATTTCAAGAATTTATTGTTCAGAAACAATTATATTAATGAAGAATAGCTGACATCCTTTATTGTTAAGGTTTTTCATTCTTTTGCTACACAATTATTATTTTTATAATTCAAATATTTACATACAGATCGATTCGATCAAAATTAAAATATCCGAAATATATATTTCTGATTTTACCGTATTAATGTATCGATATACATGTGTGTATGTTTGATAGCTATAGATCAATGGTTCAGTAGAGAACATTGCAGTTCCGGATCGATGACAATTAGAAACAGAATATATAAAATTATTCTACACTGTAGGAAAATTTGGCTTAAATTTAACTTAATATATCTCGCACGTCACAAACGGTCAAAATTTTTATGCTTATTTAATATAATGGATATGTTAACTAGTAATGTTAATATTTCAACACGAAATTATGGCAAACTTCATAGTAATTTAAAATAAATTATGTATAAAATCAATTTTTTAATGACTAAATTAATATAGAAAAAATTTATTAACAGACATTTCTATATTAATTTAATCATTTAATTTAATCAAAAATTTAGTCAAAATTAATTAGTCAAAAAATTAATTTAATCATTAATTTAGTCAAAATTAATTAGTCAAAAAATTAATTTAATCATTAATTTAGTCAAAAATTTATGGTCTGTCACTTTCATTCTTATTGTAGGATAAAATTAACATTTTTTTTCTGTAAATTTTGACAAATAAATCCTATCATTAATAATACGGAATATACTCTATTGTGTAAGATTAAAAATATGTGCACATTGTGTTATTTTTACAATTTTTTACAATTGTTTTAATAATTTTCAATTGTTTTAATAATTTAACATTTGAATTCAATTAACACAACAGTGATTATGTTAAATAAACACATTTGAATGTGTTAAATGTTTAACACATAAATTTTAACTGGCATAATTTTTAAGAAAATACAGATTTTCCAACAGTGTAGGTTTGTCCTGATGTAAAAAACGAAAGAGAAATTTTGCACGATAATGAAAAATATAACAATACTGGAAAAAAAACCAGTTTTATCAAAAATATGAACGATTTACAATAATCGAAATATCGATGGATTCAATTTTCCACGCGAAAGAATTGTGAAGAAATTTTAAAACTCTCCACGAGATTTATCGATTTCAGTTCGCTAAAAAAAAGAGAGAGAGAGAGAGAGAGAAAACGTCAAATATGTAATACTTTGAATCAAAATTTTCTTTCGACAATTCCACGTTGTTATCGATGTATTTTGGTGAAAGTTAGAAACAGATATATGTAAAGACAATCAGAGAACTAGCGTGTATTATCTCCTATAAATGCCTGTTTTTTCATCTGTACAGATGAATTGCTGATTTATATAAAGTATCGTTCGCGTAGAAAAAGTATTTATATTGTAACGAGAATTAACGCGCACGTTTTGTTACAAAACGTCGTATTTACAACGGCTCAGAATAAAACCCTTATACCCCACGGTGTTAGTGCAATATTACAGGGTTGATAAAGTAGTTTTATCTATATATATATATATATATATATATATATATCATATATATATATATATATATATATATATATATATATATATATATATATAAAATTCTAACTCGAGTAATAAATTTTAAATCTTTTCTCTACCATAGTGTTCCAGTGAACGTCTCGAATAAATTTGTGATTGACTGTAATCTATAAAAAGAGATATTTAATACGCAAACAAGATTCTCGAGAAATAGGAGAGTCATGGCGACTCAATTTACAATATATATATATATATATATATATATATATATATATATATATATATATATCGTTGTCACATATTATCTTAAATTTTACTTGAAAAAGGTTAACGATTATTAAGGTTCGTGATGAATTTCCAGAATCTGTGTTTATGATGAAACTTTAAAAGTCTCATCGAGAACTCAAATAACAATATATCTATGATATACATATGTGAATCTTTAAATAAATTAAATCTTAAATTACTAATCGTAAAACTATTTTTATAGTCATCGCATGAGAGAATTGTCATAGAATTATTTCATTGATGAATCATCTTCATTTGTGTTAAGTCTTACTCAATGTAATCGTCTTGTACATAACATAAGCTGACATCTCGGCGCTATCTCGGATTAGACAGGGTGACCCCGAAAGATTCTGACCAATTTTGTAAACGGATTTGGTTTTAGCGAGTCAAAATCCTTCAAGATCACAGCCCGAGATAACGCGAATGAGGTCAAATCTGTCGGCCTGTGTAATTTATGACAGATGCATTTATCGCCTATAAATTTCATGATAAATTTTAATATTTGATTTAAATGCGCGTAGGCTCGTTTTATTTGCACCTATATATGTACTGTCAATTAACGAAACAATTAATACACGAAGCGACGATTGTAATCGCAGTAATTGTAACATTTATCTTTATTTATTATCGTAAGGTGTATTGCGGTATAAATTCTAATTTAATGTCGATATACAAGGTGTCAATGGAAGAGAATTGCGAGCGAATATGACGATATATATGTATATATATGTCGATAATAAAGCTCAGTAAAAATATCACTTATTTTAGTGTCATCAATTTCTTCAAATCACATGTGAAAAAAAAACTGCGAATCTACAATGTTTATGTGTGTTAATTATTTATTTATATTCCGCTGCGAAAATTCCCTTCATGCGCTCTTGCGCACCGGATGTATCGGGTGATCCATTCCGGATAAATCGGGCGGATTTTTCTCGAAGAAACTGATCTCCCGCATCCCGCCCGCTGCGATTTCCCAAAGATCAGGGTGCTCTCGTTTGAAATTTTCGTACCATTTCGCCACGTAGGGCCACGCGTCCAGCTTGAAGTCAATGGCCTCCAGACACATCGTCGCTGTTATCAGCGGAAAATCGGCGATCGTTAAGTCGTCTATATAAATAAATATAAGAGAAATATATATATTAATTTTTTTGTCGCTATAGTAAATATATCAAAAATAAAAAAAAATTAATAATAATATACACATGCATTTTCTACTCTTATTGCAAATGTGCTTTTTCCGGGATCTTTTTCCAAATTTTCAAAGTTATTAAAAATATATCACAATTATTACAGTTATAATTTTCATAAACATTCATAAACATCCCGTGCTATTGTTACGTAAATACTAATTGTGCATATTTATAAATGCGCTGTCAGCTGTTTCACTGCATTGTCATCTAATAGCGCTGTCAAGCTTGCGTGTACGTTTTAATCTCACCGATTGTATTGTTTGTCTAAAAGAAATTTACCGAAATTTATATATACTCACTGCCTGCCGCATACGCGGAATTTTCACGTTGCAAATACGTGTTGAAGATATCCAATGCCATCTTCGTTTTCTTCAGTCCCAATGGCGTGCGTTGATAATCGAAGAATATCGGTGCCATCTGCGAAATGCGATTGCGAATAAGCAAATTATGATGAAAAAAAATGAGAAATTTAAATTCATTATTCACTTACAGCGTATTCGGAAATATTACGGTAATAGAGCGCCAAATTGAAGCACAGACGGTGATTGACAATCGCTCGCAATTTTGGGTCCTTCGGATATAGTTTACCGCTCGTATCATACTGATCGGCTAGATATTGCAAAATAGCATTGCTGCAAAATGATATGAATTATACAAAAGTAATGCTATTATAAATAATTTATAATAACGCGTTTCTTATCCCTAACAACACACATCCAAAAGATGTTTCACATCAAAGGGTATTTATCAATATATCAGAAAAAGTTTTACATATTCTGGATATCCTCTAAATGTCTTCTGGATATCCTCTGAATGTCTTCTAGATATCCTTTGAACATGTCATGTCTCAACGAGAATAGAAAAGTCAAAATAATGTCAATTTGATGTCATGGACTGAATTATGTCATAATAATAAGCTTATATATATACATATATATATATATATATATATATATATATATATATATATATATATATAGCCAAGAAACCTACATTTTCTAAAAATTATTTGAGATCGAGTTTTCAATTAATGATAAAGATATAATTTAGTCAATTGATATCATTTTGACTTTTCTGTTGAGGTGTGTTATTGTTAGGAATTATTATATATATATATATATATATATATATATATATATATATATATATATATATAATTATATATATGTATATATAATTATTATAAATATTATCCCACACTGCGTGAATTGCATCTTAAATCTATTTATGTTTGCGAGAAACAATTTAACTGTCTATAAAAAGAACGGATATTTTTCTTAGACATTTAATACCGGGAAAAAAAATTGTCCGCAATTTTTGGAATCAATAGCGAATATCTTGGACCACTTCTCACCTTTCGCCCATTATAAGATCACCATCGACTAGAGTAGGTATCTCCTTCTGTGGATTTAGCTGGAAGAATCGATGCGGTTTTAATGTTTCTTCTACACGTTATTTATTTATACTAGAGACTTTTTTTTTCTCCTTCTTTTTAAGAAATACCTCTTCGTACTCCTTAGTCATATGTTCGCCTTTTCCAAAATCTACATCGATCAACTCGTACTCGATATCCAAAGCCTTCAACAGTTGACGACAGGCGAGAGACGGCGGACCGTCCGAAACGGAATATAGTTTCATGTTTTGTGTCTGAAAAATGCAAATAAATATTTTGTTATACAAATATACAAAATTTTAATATAAATTACGAGTAAATTATTCAATGTTAAAAAAAATGTAATTCTGAAACTAAAATATTTAGAAAAATTTATAGAAATAAAAATTTAATTCTAGAAAATGCGTTTTCTTCTTATGAAAATAGAGCACGTTAATTTACAGCATATTATAAGATTTTCTTAAAATGATATTAAACAGAGTACGATTAATTAAGACTTTTAAATGCGCTATCATATCTTGAATGATCAAGATCCATTGCCACGTTACTATATAAATATAAACAAATCATATATTACTTAATAATATATATAATATTAATAAATAATATTCTTTACACTATTTAATGGAGAGCAAGACGATATGCAAGACGACTGCTGCGACCAAAGTATAAAAGATACTACTGACAAGACACAAAGTCTGCCTTTCACTGCTTGTTCAAGGCTATTACATATATATATATATATATATATATATATATATATATATATATATATATATATATATATATATATATAGAGTGACCTCTATTTTACAAATTCTATTGTAATAATGTATGCATATGTATTATTAAACAAGTACTCGATAAAATTTTAATTTTTTTTATCACCACAAAACTGTCATTGAGATTGTTTTCCTTATTTATTTTTGCGTTTATAAACATATTTTCAAAAGAACAATTTATCTTTAATATTAGACTTAATAATTCGAATGACATTTTGATCAAGTAAATAAGCACATTGTTATAAAGAAATGATATTATATGCTTGTATGTTTGTGGGATTTTGAAAATCAAAAGATTGCTGTATGTAACGCATTTAAGAATAAAGATTACTTGTTTATTTAATCTCAGGTTTCAGTCTCGCTCTGGGTACAATATTAATTGATAAGTTAAGAAACCAAATCTTCAACGCAAGAACATGTAATATCGATGGTAAGATAGTAAGAAGGGAACAAAATATATTATGCATATAAGAAATTTTATAAAACTTACAGACGTATTCCGTATCTCCAAAGCGCGATAATAGTATTAAAAAAAATATTTAAAATATTAAAAAAAATAATAATAATAAAACGATATTTAAAGTTACACCTAAAGCTAGACGCACTTATGTTTTAGGAAATTCTCTTCGTCTCTTTAACGAGATACGGAATCTCCATAAGTTCTGAAACAAGAAATATTTCTTATCTCAGATGAGATAAGAGATATGCCGTTTCTAGAAAAATTACTGCTAATAATTTTTACAGACGCATTTTATTGACAACCTCGTTAGAAAAAATGTAATATCGGTTCGCGAGTTAGGATTAATATACACAAGTCTTATATTAACACGTATCTATATTCATAAAGTGCACTCACATTCTGCTTGTTATCGCATTTATTGCATGCAAAAATCACATAACTTGTAACTAAAATAATGTTGGCATCTCAGTTATATACAGTACACACATTCGTATCTTACAGACATTAGACAAAATCGTACAAGGGATTTATATGTAACGAATCACATTAACAGTACGGCAGCAAGGGCTACTAAATTTTTTTTACTCAAGTATATCGCACATTTGACAATACATTCGTAATGTAATATATCTCATTAAGATATCAATTTTTTTTGTATCATGTAAGCGTTTCCGTAAGATATTTAAAATTTAGAAAATAATATGATATATAAAGAGGAAGCAATTATATGTGTGTGTGTGTGTGTGTACTACATGTTAACTTCGTCAATATTCGTTTTTGGCAAAATATTGGAGAAATACTTATGCATAAGAAATAGAAAAAAGGAAATAAACATAGTTGATATAAAAACATAGAATGCAAATAACATTTTTCTCGCTGTGATTTTCTATTTTGATACACGTAATGTGACATCGTAAACGCTAATTAGCTGGCGATATAACAATGTGTAATTTGAGCATGTCTTTGTTGGGACCCACTAGGAAAGGAGACACCACGTTCTCCGATACCGAGCCCTGTTGCGGATTGAGTTCCTCGAACGGCAGGAGATCGTCCAGATTCAGGACGCGATCCTTTCTACTGAATCTGTGAATGATCTCGGTGACTCTCGCGATATGTTCCACACCGTCTTGCAAACCGTAAATCAAAACTCCAATCTTTACGCGCATGTGACTATTCATCGGTGGCTCTTTACAGGTCAACGATAGCCTCACCGATCGCTTCACGTGCTCGGGCATCTCTACCGTACCTTGCCATACTATGAGGAAAAACTTCTTGAACCATACACCTTTAGGATAGATGTCTACCACCCACTCGCAAGTTTTGTCGCCGGCATATTCCGCTAAATTGGAGTGACTGGAAAACACAAGTGTTCTCGTGTGATACGATGGCAGACTGTGAAAGTTTTCTATGGTCAGTAGCGAGCTGCATGTATCGACGGTGTACAATCTCGGTTCGAACAGCAAAGCGCCGTCCTCTTCGCTAAGACTCACTTCTCTCACTCTGTCCGTTTGACCCGAATGGAAGGACATGCCGATCGACATACGTTCCACGAAGAATTCTTTATACTTTTTTGTCAATGGCGACAGTAGTAAGTCCGCCAATTGTCGTGGAGACATCATCGGGAATCTAACGGGCGACATAACAGCTATTACTAATTGATGCAACGTCGCCTCTAATTCCTCCGACGACAGCTGCGCTTTCAATCGTTCTGCCTGATGATCCAACCAAAATTCTAGGCACTTGTAGAGCGTCATCTCGTCCTTTATGACTAAACTGCTTTGGTGCAACAACGATACTAGAATATCTAAGTCAAAATTCCCAAAGTCCGCGGTTTTGGCCACAAGTCCCAAGTTCCACTTGACAAAGTTTTGGCACGCTTGGCTAATGTCGTGATGACCACAGTTCAACGTGTAATGCAGCCACGATACCAGAGTGCCGTTTATGGCAGCAAGCGCAATGTGATTTCGCATGTAGTCAAGGCACAACAATATCAAATCTTTGACATTGTACTTATCGGCTAGAGATAATATTGATAGAACAATTCCATAGTTTATTCTTATTTGACCAGTGTAAAAGTAGCGCAAAAATTCACTGAATATTGGCGCGCACTGAGGCGTTTCTTGAAGGGTTACCCTGCTTTCTTGAGACTCGCTCCATTGTGGGCTCATCAGCATCACCTGAATATCAGTTAATTTTTATATTGAAAGCATTATTCTGTATTAAATCTTAAATATATATATATATATATATATATATATATATATATATATATATATATATACATTTCTTTGCACTCACTTGGAAAACATCGCTAGAAGCACAAAGTATAAGTCGATGTGCTGGATACTCGACACCATCCACAACAAGACAGATGTCATTCATAAGTCGTTCCGCATACAGCGTTGCTATTTTTAGCAAAACTGTACGTGAATTGTCCACCTGTAATCAATGAGTTAATAAAGATTGCGTATAATGTTAACGCTTAGGTTTCTTGTAATATTTAATATATACCTCTATCGAGTCCGAGCCTTCAGACTGTGCGACTGTGCTCTGACTGTTATTAACAGTATCCGATTTCTTGCTGGAATCCATCCTTGAAGAACCTGTCATCCACCCAATAGTAGTCCGCAGCATCTGCACATGTTTCCTGGACGTATTTGCAACTTAATCGTCGCTTTCCATTATCAACGATGAAATTTCAATAAAGAGAACGAATTTTCATAGAGTTTTGCATCGCCATCTCGAATTAACATATGTTATTATCAATAATCTCGGTAAAAATATATAGTCGACGAGTCCAATTGAGTCGAGATTCAAGAAATTTGCTGCATATATCGTAAGAGAGGCTAATTTCGATCTGCGAGACGATATCTCTTCTTGTTATCACGCTTGTTAGCCTAGCAGTGTTTTTTGTTGAAGCACGACAATGAAATCGACCGACTTGTGTGCGAACCAATCGCAAGTAATTTCGAAAAATCCTCTTCAAGTTCTCGTTGCACAGATATGTACATATATATAGATATGTACTAACAATTTCTCTGTCAATTAGATGTCAATGTCAGCTGATAAAGGCTCAAGAGCGACCACGCGGCGTCCTCGATGTAACTTTGTAACTTGATGTAAATCTGTAATAGGAGAGTTGTCGGATGTTGGATGCAAATTAATCTAGTAGATTTGTTTCAACGGAAAAATTTTACATATGACGTCATCTATGTTCGTTTTCTTCGTACTTTATTAAAATTGTATCGATAAAACAGATTGGTTTGTGTCCATACTAAGTTTCTATCTCTTTTTATCTTTGAGATCGTTACACATACACAGACCTGTGTATTAAAATTATTTAATACATTAAAAAAAAAATTATCAAAAATATATATTATAATAATAATAATTATATAATAATAATAATAATTAATAATACACTTGTACAATAATTAATATAGAGATATAATATTTAAAAACATAACGGTTTAAAGGACTTTTAATTTTGTTTAATTTGAACCGCTCTATCTCTAAATGCGTTTTATCTTTATTTTTAATTATTTAGAAGATTAAATTAAAACAATTTAAAAGTATTTATTAAATAGTAATAAGAGTGCCATTTCAAAATTTTATTTTAATTTTTTATTTTATTAATTTTATTTCGCAGTTATTTTTCCTTCTAAATCATCATCTACTAAATTACCTTTGCATTAAATATATACTCTACTGAGGATAATAATGTTGTGTTATAATTTATGAACGCACGTTTTAATGAATATAAAATTTTAATCTGTAAAGAAAAGTTAATAAGTTAACGTTGCATTTAAAATTAATTAAGTTAAATTAAATCTCTATCATTTTGAGAGAACATGACACATAACGACATTAGAGTAATGGAAAAAATATATTGAGAATATTTAGATTTGAAAAAACAAATAAGAACGGATATAAAACATGTCAAAAAACTAGAATTGTATTTCTCTTGACATACCTTCCTCAATATCACTCTTTTTCGGTAATTTAGTCTATTTGTCTCTTGATCTTTTGACATAATACTTTCAAATTTATTCCCTATATTGACTTTGTGTATTTTATTTATACTGTAATCTTTTTTTGCTCTCATTATTATTCATACTTTTTATCAGTACTTTTTATCTCATAAGTAAATCTTTGCATTGTCGATAATAAAACATTAATTTTATAATAAAATGTTTATTTTGTTGTTCTTGAAGCATGAAAAATCTATACATTTTCGATAACAAAACAATAACTGGATGAACTAAAATAACAGCGCAGCGAATTTTTTTTTTCAGTCACACTAAATTCTGTAGGATCACCGGCACCGACGGGATATCATTAAAGACCGATGGTCTTATGAGGTTTATATATTATGTTATTATGTTAAATTGTTTGTTATATATTATGTTAAATAATAAATAGTTAAAAATCGAGTCAATTGGTGATTCAATTCTTTTTGTAAATTTCTTATTTTTAGAAAAATAATTCACTCGCTTTGTTATTTGTAAGTTGTTTTCATGTAATTTACTGATTATTTGTAAAAGAGTCTAGATCAAATTATAGCAACAATTAATTCATCTCGATTATTTATAAATTGTAATATTTACTTATAAAGTAAATAACATATAGTTAGATTTTTACAATTGCAAAGTTTAGAATTTTTATTTGCAATTCTTATCTAATTATATTCTTATAATACTTTTTCAATTTTCAAAAGTTTATTTTATCTTGGAATTTTATTATGCTATTATTTTGATTTTTGAGAGTTTAATATTGTTTATAATTACAATTCATGCACTTTTTTAATAATTATATTCTTATATTTTAAAGAATAGGTAAAATACAGAAAAAAGAGGCAGCCATATTATATGTTAGATTATCTTTATTTTATTACATCTGTTTAAAAGACATAACTTATTTATAAAAATATGGGAGCTGGTAGCGTGGGGCTAGGATATAATAGGACCGAACAAATCCTTAATTCGCTTATTGTGAATAGTTAATGCTAATAAAATTCAGTACTTTTTACAGATTACAAGGAATAACAAGATCGTATAATAATCGGTGTGTCGCTTAACTTATGTCGTAAATAATTGTAAATTATTATATCATAATGCCTAGAGCTCTATACCGCTTGTTTTAACACAGAATGAATGCATCAGAGAGCAGTTGCTATTAAATTTTGAACACATGGTAAAATTGCCCAACATTTGACAACGTTACGTATAATATCTACGTATTGCTTATCTTTTTTTTTTTGTTTTTACAGATGGATCAATTGCAGATCTTTATTCTATATTTCTGAGTTTCTCCTTATAAAAATTGTACTTTTATTTGCATTGTGCAATTAGTTATCTTACTCGTGACACAGTATATTATGAGAGAATACAGTTAAAAAAATATATAAATTTCTTATAAAATACTTATTTATACTCTTTTTTGTATATGCGTGCATAAATTTATGCTCTCATTCATTATTTCGCAGAGTCCACATAATTTTCACAATATGTATGGGCAGTTCGATCAAAGATATGTATAATTTCTTTTAAACAATATAAGAGTATAAAAGAGACGTCCTTTCCTTATGAAAATACATTCGTAAAAAAGAGGCACTGAAATTACGTTGGACCTATGATACGCTCCATGATTCTAAAGAGAAAAACTCCGTCACACCGTTCTATATGTAATCTAGAATTGTATCAAGTATTCTGTACACGTACAGCAACCCTTGATGCAACAGCAAATTACATACGATATACAATACAGTTATGTGATAATAATATAATGAAAGAGACATGATTATTGTGTGTGTATGCGGTATATATCTTACAAAAGTAAGATATAGTACAATATATATATAAAATGTAGCTATGTATATATATATTTATATAGATAAACTTATATAATATATAAAAAATATGTAAAAACGGGGTGTGTTTGTACAAAAATTCAGGAGAGAAAAGACAATTATATAAAAGTACTTAAACAGAGTACACAAAAGTTATGAGCGGAATAGAATGAAAGAGTATTTACATTTTACATTTTCATCTTTCGATACAAAATTAAAACAGATCTTCGACGATACTACAAACAGATCGTATCGATGACACCAGTAGCGGTCTTCGCATAACGTACGAAGATGCATCTCACTCTGGCTCATATATTGCAAAAGCGCGCGCATGAATTTTCTTCATCCCGCAACAATAATTAATTCTCTCCTCTCTTACTCTCTCTCTCTCTCATACACATACATATACATACGTACATAAATTCTCTCTCTTTCTCTCATACATACACAAATAATTTCTACAAGACAGTGCGTCACTATTACTCATTACCATCTGTACGCGCCGTGATCGTACTATTACATTAAAAATGCTATTTTGGCTTTGGCAGAAAAGAGACCAGAGAACTGTCCTACCGCTCCGCGCCGAGTACTTAATTTAAACGCGAACGATACACTTAGAGATTAACGTCAACGATTATTCTAGCATTGTTAGTAAATGATTTCTCGACGGACATAATAGCGCGTGAGAGAGGGATCGAAGGGAGGGGAAGGATTGTTGGCGCGCCATACGCAATGGAATGTCTATGTATGGAACGATGCGAGCTGAAAGGACGAATTCTCTGAAGCTCCCGTCGACCGTACACATAATAGATGTCCTGCTGTCGTCTCTCTTCGCCTTACGTTACATTACGTTACATTATATTACGTTACATTACATTACATTACATGTCGCCAATAAAAAAGAAAAGACTGGTATCTCCAATACATCAACCAGTTATAAACATTCGATCCGCTTAGAGGCCATTTGGAAACGCTGCGTTTCTTCTCTATATAATTTAATAATAATAGATTCATCTATAGAACCTGCGTGTCTTATACTCTACGGAACTCGAAGGCACAATTATCATTTCGCGCTCACGTGTTATCAGCGATTATCCTACCGTTCGGAGTCCGAAAAGGATCGGTCTATCAAAAAGTATGATAAAAAGAAAAGAAAAAATCAAATATCAATTCGATACAATTCCTTCATATAAGATGCGCACTGCGTGCATTAGGCACTAAATAGAATATTACAAGCTATGTAATCGTCTCCGTGGAATAACAGACACAGCGGTGAACGATAAATCTGTTGTATGTACAATTATATTGTGCATAGAATAGCAAGGTCTCGCTTCTTTATATAAATTATTGTCCATCGGGAACCTTCACACTGGCAAGTCGAAGGCACTGTTTATTCATTGAGCTGTGTATGATATCGCGACATAATAAAAATTGATAGATATCAAAAATATATCTGTTACTTTTCATAAGTTGCGATTCTTCACTCGCAATTTTCCTAAACGTCACGTCGCATTAGAGAGGCACAATCGGTTTTACAATTTGTAGTATATTTGAGTATGTCTTGTAATATCTTTGATCGTAAATCTTCCATCCTCTCCTCATACGCAATATATATATATATATATATATATATATATATATATATATATATATATTTATTTATATTTATACGCATCAATATCGAGCAAAAAATATTTGGGAATTTGATTAATAATCAATTAATAACTATTGATTAACAATATAAATATATAATGACGAATACAAGTTTGTATTCGTAATTATACTTATCCGCGAATAATTATTTATTCAATCTAACATTGATACGCACAAATATACAATAATAATCGCGGCGCGCGAGCACCGTGGTAGCTCTTCCGACACACACAACAAACCAAAAAAAAATACCTTCTTGCCGCTATAATTTAATTCCGGCGAAAGAGCTCTTCGTTATCATATATTAGTCGTCCATTTCGACACTTATAGATACGCTCGAACTCACGACGAGCTGATCACAGTTCGTATACCTATCTTCTTTCTCTTCTCTTTCACGATTTATGATTTACTCGCGCGAGGAAGAGAGCACCGTTGCACCAGTCTCATATGTAGATCGCCTCGGAACCCTTATTGCTTTGGTGAGCGCCGGCTCCGGCACCGTAGGCGTTCGTGGGTGATGCTATGCACTCGGACCAATCGCTGTTTGAATGAGGCGAGCTCGAGGACCAGTGTCCCGGGCTGTCTGGCGACGGTGTCGGAAAGCTCTCGGGCGCCTGCATGAGATGCTGAGGCGTGACATCAGGTCCGGAATGATGAGACGGCGGTGTCAAGTACTGATAGTATTGTTGCGTCTGCTGTTGCTGTTGCGTACTTTGCTGCTGTTGTTGCGGCTGCTGCTGTTGTTGTTGCTGCTGGACCTGTTGTTGCGTTTGCTGCATTTGTTGTTGCTGCTGCTGCTGCTGTTGCTGTTGCTGCTGCTGTTGTTGCGCCTGACTCGAGGTGTATGGCAGATTGTCGAAATCAAATCCCACTGGCGGCATGCTGCCGTGTTTCTGATGCGTCGCCTGCCTCATGGCGGCGATGTGGGTGGGCGAGGTGGGTAAAGACGGCCGACTTTTCGCCGGTGACGGCGAGCCCATGTAACTCGCTTGTGGGGAGAGGGTCATGTTGGATTGTACCGAATGTGGCGGCGATTGATTGCTATACGGCGGCGATAGTGTATTCACCATACCCTGTTGCTGCCGCTGATGCGGCGCTAGGAGCTGGTCGTGAAATGGCAGCCCGTAATTGGTCGCGAAGGTGTCGAGACCGAGTTGTTGCAAGCCTTGCATCGACTGGCCCTTGATGCAATCCTCGTATGGCGGCGGCTGTTTCGCCGTTGCCGTATGAGCCACTAGGGGTAACGCGTTGCTGTAGAGGCTCGCGCTATCGTACGGACTCGTTGGCAAGTTGCCGTCGGCGCCCTCCGCTCCTTGCGGGATCTCCTGGTTTGGGGGCTGAGCGCCACGCTTGGCCGGCGGCTTCTTCACCGATGGTTTTCGCCTCACCATCACCACCACGCCGCCCTCCGATTCCGGACTGTTTGGGTTTCCCGCACCGCCCGCCTTTGGCCGCTTCTTTGACTTGGTCTGCTTCGGCGCCGAGCCGATTACTGTGGGATGCGTGATTAATTGTGGATGATTTGGAGAGCCTACAAAGAAAAGGAATAATTATATTACATGATGGTATTTTACTTAGTGAGCTAAACTTAATCAAAGTTAAAGTTTCCTCATTGAAGATTATTTATTATTCTTCATATTCATTTCTTTTATTGATAATAAATTTTTGTACAAAAATAGGACGTTTTAAAATGTATGTATACATATAATAAAAATAAAAATGTAATAAAGATGCTTACCCATGAGAGGACCATTCGGAATGACTGTCACCATCTGCGGCGACCTCGGCACGTGTTCGTCAAGTAGTCTGACGATATCATGATGTAGTCTTTCGCTGGCGACGTCGCGCGGTAACCGATCCATGTGATCAGTAATCTCCCTGTTGGCGAACGTGTCCAACAGCGCTTTGCACGCTTCGAAACTGCCCTCGCGGGCGGCGAGGAACAACGGGGTCTCATCCTTGTCATCTTGAGCATCTCTGTTGGCGCCATGCACCAATAGTATGTTGACGGCATCGACGTTGTTGACCGCGGCAGCCCAATGCAACGCAGTCTTGCCGCTATTGTCAGCGGCGTTAATGTCGGCGTCGGCGTTGATGAGATCTTCGACCATGCCCTCGGTGGCTAGACGCGCCGCTAATATCAATGGCGTCGTGCCGTCGTGCATACGAGCATTCAGATTCGTCGCCCGATTGCGTAGTAGAATTTGAAAGACACCCATGGCGTCGGCCGCGACGGCCGAATGTAGCGGTGTACGGCCGGTGTTATCCTGTGAATTCGCATCGGCGCCGGCGTCTAGGAGCCTCTTGGTCGCGTCGGACCGAGCATAACGCGCGGCCAGATGCAGCGACGTCTCGCCACTCTTGTCCGTGGTCTTGGCGTTTAAATCGGCGCCCTGGGCGACTAGATCGGCGATCTTCGCCGCGGCGCCATCGTTCTCGTCCTCTTCCTCGCCAGTGTCGAGACCGCCGCCGCGCACAGCCGCCACCATCAGTGGCGTCATGCCGCATGGACCGCGCGCGTTTACGTCCTGGCCGTGTTCCAGGCTGGGCGGCGTCAGCACACCACCAGCATCCGGTCGGCAGATCTCGGCCGCGTCCAGATGCTGCTGCGTCCACATGCGCGGCTCGGTCTCCTCGTAGTCTGTGATGGCGGTGTGATCGCTCGCGTAACCCGGCTCGATCGCGCGCATCCGTTTCGACGGCGGCAGATCGGACTCGTCGTCGGACCACTGGGACTGCACCCGACCAGTCACTACGTCCAGGTCCATGCAATTCACTGACGGTTGCTTGTTCAGATTTCGCATCTCCTGACCGTCCGGACCGCGCCTACGCGAACGGCGCCGTTGTCCACTGCCGCTGCTGGTTCTCAAAAAGCCCTCGGGGAACCACGTGACTCCTACGGCGCGTTTTCGTTGCGCGGTCACCAGCACGCCCATTAGAAGACCGCCGAGCACGACGATAACCACGCCGATAAAAACATACTTGTAATTTGTTGGACTGTCGGGATACTCCGGACTCTGAGGATCCACGACACCTCGCACTTGCTCGATGGGAAAGTTTCGCAACAATGTATGCTTCGACGCTGTGGCGGCCAAATACTCGGCCGCCTCAGTGGCTGATGGAAAGCATCCTGTGGCATCCCGACGAGAAGAACTCAAAGTCGACGTCATCGAAGAGGTTGGGATGCATTTGCGATTATCAATCTCTAGATAGATGATCACACCGTTTTGATTATTAGTATGGATCATCGTCGGCCGGCCGAATATGCTGGGAGCGTTGGGATCTCTCTCGGGTTTCCAAGGATATATCATGTCGTTGCCGAGTTCATCCTGCTTCACGCGTGTCGTCGTTCTCAATTCGTTGCCAAGCTCGCGCAGAAAGGTCACGACGTTCGAGCGGAAGGTCTGCATATCCATCCCCAGGACAATGGACATGGCACCTTTAGCCAATGACGGTGGCTCCCTGTCGCAGTCGAGGCCGTCCCAGTTGCATTCCTCGTTGTTGCAGCCATAATCGCAATGACCGTTGGCGTAATGTTTTTTACAGTACGCGTCGTAAACCGGACTGCAAGAAACAAAGAAAATAATAAATAACAATGTAGTAAATATATGCACACAATTTATAAGAATCTTAATATAAGGTATCTTGATTTTAAAGAAATCTGAAAAGAAGAGTGGATTTCATAGAACGTAGAAGTCTACAGAAATATTCAAAATATATAGTGTGTTGATGGATTAAAAGTCTATTATAATATAGAAAAGCTAATTTTGTTATTAATAAATTTAATAACAATTAAATTCTTTAATGTATTTTAAGAGCAACATGTAATGCTCAACATAATATTAAATAATTAAAAAATTTAACAAAAAAATAAATACTCACTTGCAAGGAGCGACTTTTCGCTCGCAATCTCTGCCATCGAAGAGACACTGCGGGTTGTTGCAGACCTCATCGCATACGCCATTCATAAATACATCCCAGCATCTGATAGGTGCTGAACAATTACGCCAGGGATTGATGCCAAGCGAGCAATCCTGCCCGTCAAAGTTGCACGCGTGCTTGTTGCATTCCTCGTCGCAGTGATTATTGCCGGCTTTCTCCTCGCAGCGATTCTCGATACACTTTCTGCGCTCGCGCTCCGTATTGTAATCGTAAGCGTTCGAGATTTTCGGGACATTGACATTGGGTCGAATACCGAACACGCCGCCAGGATAATTCGGATCGTAGATCTCGCAGTTCTTGCCGATCCATTTGGGAGGACAATCGCAGGCATAGTCGTCGATCTTATTAACGCAAGGGGCGTCTTGCTGGCACGGATTGCTTTTGCATTCGTCCCGAGCATCGAACTCGCAGTGCGCGCCCGTCGTACCTGGCGTGCAGTAGCATCGATAGCCGGTTCCAGTGACGCGACACGTGCCGCCATTCTGACACGGCTCCGCGTCGCAATAGGAGCCGGCGAACTCGCAATTTATACCGTGATAATCGCTGGGACAGATACACGTGTGCCTGTCTTGTTTAGCCGTGCACACGCCACCGTTCTGGCACGGTGAGCTGTCGCAGAAATTCACCTTGATCTCGCAGTGACGACCCATATAGCCGGGCTTGCAGTTGCAGTGATAATTGTTGACGAGTTGCACGCAATCCTGAGTACCAGGCGAAGCACATGGATTCGACAGGCACTCATTGATGTCGCCCTCACATCTCGGTCCGACGAAACCGGGCGGACATCTACACTCAAAACCGCCCACCTTGTCGGTACATGTGCCATTGTTATGACAGGCGCCTATCACGCAGTCATCAACGTTAATCTCGCATATGAAGCCGAGAGTGCCGGGCGGGCAGGAGCAACTGAAGTTGTTGATCAGATCGTGACAGGTGCCGCCGTTCTGACAGGGATTCGGTTGGCAATCGTCGACGTTGAGTTCGCAGTTCTGACCTTGGAAGCCCTTGGTACATTGACACTGATACGAACCGACCAGATCCTTGCACGTCGCGCCGTTTTGACACGGTGCCGAGTCGCACTCGTTGATCTCCTCTTGGCAGTACGAGCCGGTATAGCCTTCGAGGCAATGACAACGGTGACTGTTGCCTATATCCTCGCAGGTGCCGTTGTTGCAGAGATTCTTCTCCGCCACGCCCTTCCTTATCGCCGCGTCCTTGCACGAAACCATCTCCACGTCGCATACCTTGCCGGTCCATCCGGGTGAGCAGTTGCAGTGATACTTGTTCTTCACTTGCACGCACGTAGCCTGATTCTCGCACGGACTATCGGCGCACCAGTCCACGTACGCGTCGCAATGCGTACCCGTATAGCCGTATGGACAATGACAGGTATAATATTGTACATGATCGTGACAAGTAGCGCCATTTTGGCAAGGCGAACTGTCGCATTCGTTGATACGATATTGACAGTTGGAACCGGTGTAGCCGTGTTTACAGACGCATGTGTAGTTGTTGATACCGTCGATGCAATTGCCGCCATTCATGCAGCTACTTTCGGTGCAGTCTTCGTCGTTGGTTTGGCAATTGATTCCAGAGAAACCGCGCTGGCATTGGCACGTGTAAGAATTGACATATTCCTTACACATCGCCCCATTCCGACAAGGCTGCGACAGACATTCATCGATATCGATCTCGCAGTGCTTGCCGCTGAAACCATCCACGCAGAGGCATGTGTAATCGCCAATGCCGTCCAGGCAGGTGCCGCCGTTCTGACAGGGAACTGTAATCAGCGAAGAGACAATTTCTTTGAGTATCATTTGGTGGATATTCATTTATTTAAAAAAAAGAAAAAAAAATACGTTTAATTTAATCCATGTCGTCGCAGACGATAGGACAGATGACGCTCTGCAGATCCGCATTAAGGCACTCAAATGAGAGCGCAAGATCTGCATCTGTAGCGAATAAAGAACAGCCGGTACTCACATGATGCACAGTCATCGGTATTGATGATGCAATCACGGCCCTCGTAGCCCTTCGCGCACACGCAGTGGTAAGAGCCGTTGGTGTTCCGGCAAGTGGCACCGTTTCTGCATGGCGACGTCATCACGCATTCGTCGACGTCCTCGTCGCACAGCCTGCCCGTGTAACCGACCGTGCACGTACACGCAAAGTCGAGGAAGTTGGACGATGGCGAGCACTTTGCTCCGTGGAGACATCTGGAAATGACGCAGCAATGCGTTACAAAGGCATTCTATTGTATCTATAGATTGTTCGCACGCGAATACGTTTTGTCAAACGAGGTTTCTTTAAAAAGGAGAATATTATTATATATGAATGCTACAAAGAAGTTGAAGTATAAGAGCGATTTTGCCTGAGTTGCATTTTTTTTAAATAAATGCTTGATTCTTGAGAAATATTGAAATTATAAAATGCAATTATTTAATTTTCAGATGCTGTGCAATTTCAAAAATCGGTTTTCCAAGATCTTCTCTAGACTATTATCTTTTCTAGATATTTCAAAATACTCTATTTCTGATTAAGACAATAAGATGCAATTGTACAATAAACTTCACTGTAAAAAATTTTCTAAAAATTCAGACACATTTTTTCTGGGTGTTTGAAAGAAACTTCAGACAATGTGTCTTAATTAGAGTCGTTTTTCTCAAAGTTCAGAAGAATGTGTCTGAAAATTCAGAAAGAATTTTCAGATCTAGGTGTTTGAAAGAAACTTCAGACAATGTGTCTTAATCATCAGAGTCGTTTTTCTAAAAATTCAGGAGAATGTGTTTGAAAAATCAAAAAGAATTTTCAGATCTGAGTGTGTGAAAGAAATTTCAGACAATCTATCTAAATCACCAGTCTTTTTAGTGTCTGAAAACTGAAGTATGTCTAAAATAATAATTGCAGACACCTTGTCTGAAGTTTCAATTAATTTTTTTTACAGTGTCGATTTCACATCGTTTCACAAATCTAACTATCATTTTCTTCCTCGTGCAAATGAAATTCGGAAGAGGAAAGAATCTTTACTTGTTCGGCGAGCAAGGGTCCAGTTTGTCCTCGCAATTTCTGCCAGTATGAGGCAGCTCGCAGACGCATTTGTAATCGTTGACGAGATCGATGCAGGAACCGCCGTTCTGACAAGGATTATTGGCGCAATCGTCGATGTTGGTCTCGCAGTTGGTCCCGGCGTAGCCGGGCAGGCACTTGCAGCTGTAGCCGTTGAGATGATCGTTGCACGTGCCGCCGTGTTGGCAGGGATTCGAGCCGCACTCGTCGATGTCCGCCTCGCACCTCTTGCCCCCATAACCAGGCAGGCAGTGGCAGATGAACTGGTTCACCCCGTCCTCGCAAGTGCCGCCGTTCAGGCAGGGCGAGCTCGCGCACTCGTCCACGTCGCTCAGACACCTGGCGTCGTAGTAGCCACGCGGACACTCGCATCTGAAGCTGTTCACCAGGTCGATGCAACGGCCACCGTTCGCGCATGGATTGCTCGCGCACTCGTTTATGTCGGTCTCGCAGTGCTGGCCGGTGTAGCCGGGCTCGCATTCGCAGGAGTATCTGAAAAGGGAATGAATAATGAGTATTGGTACAATTAAGGATTTTGTAAAATCATGTTTGCACTTTATTCCATTATTCTAATCATCATCTATAGAGGATAATGGATTCGTCATCGAGTTATCATCAAGACGTCTTGGCGATATCTTTTAGTTTCTTCAAAGCTTCGAGCTTCACCTGTTGATACCGTCGATGCACCTGGCCGCGTTCCGGCACGGATTGCTGTAGCACTCGTTGACGTTGACCTCGCAGTTGATACCGGACGTTCCCGGCCGGCAGATGCATTGATAGCCGTTGATGCGGTCCTCGCATCTACCACCGAACTGGCACGGACTGCTCTCGCACTCGTCGATCTGCGTCTGGCAGAGTTTGCCGGTGAAGCCCGGGAAGCAATTGCAGACGAAGCTGTTCTCGCCGTCGATGCAGGTGCCGCTGTGGCAAGGATTCGATGCGCAGTCGTTGATGTTGGTCTCGCAGGAGGCGCCGGTGAAGCCGGGCGGGCATTCGCACGTGTACCTCGCTATGCCGTCCTGACAGGTACCGCCGTTCTTGCACGGCGACGACGCGCAGTCGTCGATGTTGATCTGGCAATGGGAGCCGGCGAAGCCGTCGGCGCAGCTGCACTTGAAGGAGTTGATGAGATCGGTGCAGATGCCGTTGTTCAGGCACGGCCTCGCCGCGCATTCGTCTATATCGATCTCGCATTGGGTGCCGGTAAAACCTTAAAATAAGAAAAATATCATATATAAATAAAAAATCATATGTATGTAATATATGTAATATAATGTGTTAAAAATAAAATATTTTTCAATCAAATAAATATATATTGTTTCCAGAAATATTTTGTTGTATTCAATAAATTATTACTTGCATGTAATAAAAATTATAATTTTTTAAATACGTTATTAAAAATTTTAATATAAAAAAAAACATTTATTTGAAAATAATAAATATTTATTTGAAGATAGATTATTTTTTAAAATAAAAAAATCTGTGTTTTTTAAAGCAGTCAATGTTTTTTTTAAAGAAAGTAATTAGATAAAATAATAAATTTTTTTTATTTGCAAATAAAAGTATATTTTGATTAAAATAATTAATATCTCTCTCTCTCTCTCTCTCTCTCTCTCTCTCTTTCTCTCTTTGTAGTATTTACATAATTTAAAAGAATTAAAAACAATTTTTTTGAATTTAATATATTTTTTTTATAAATATGACAGTTTCAGTGTCACGTTTATCAAAATTACCGACTGACTTGACATTTATTTCTGGACCGGGAAAACGACGAATGTACGAATCCACGTACTTTGATATTTTTGGCGATCTCTGCACCAGGTGGTCTTAATGGCTAGGTTTCTTCGTTTTTTTCTCTCAACATCGTGCGGATATATAATACGTATTCATTCATATACAAATTGAGCTGGAGTGAGTCGTGCCTCGGCTCAATGTTGCATCGTATAATGCGAAGAGTCGCAAGGGGAGGAAACAAGGGAAAGAAAAACGAAGAAGAAGGAATGGAATGTAGCATGCACGCGACGCATCTCTCACTGCAGGTGGTCTAATTAAACTGTGAGGGATAATCCTGAAAAAAACGAGGCAACTGCCAAAAAATTCGTGTATACTTTCGTGTTAGAAATTTCATTTATTCACTAAATCCCAACAGCAAGCTAGAAATATGCTTTCAGATCAATAACTAACGAAGTTACATTGATCTAAAAGTTATGCAACAATCGTATCGTCTCTCTCTCGAAAAAAAATCAATATTAATATTATGACGAAAAGCAGTCAAAATATAATCAAATAATAAAAAAAAGAAAATTTTCTATAGATGAAATAAATCTCGTAAAATATTCAGCAGCAGCAACTGCTACTGTTAAATATTGAATTATATTTATATTTATATTAAATATTGATTTATATTTATATTTATATTAAATATTTTTTTATGTTAAATATTTAATTATCCTCCTATAGTGAATATTGAATATTTGAGAAGAAAAAGCAAGAAAGAGCAATAGAGAACAATGTCTTATTTCGTGGTAAAAATGTTTGACTTTATTTTAGCCAGAGTTTTAAATAATCGTTGAAGAAATTCAGAGCGGTATTCCCTTATCCTCTGTTACATGTATTTGAAAGTTTCTCGAGAGGTGTTGAATTTATTAAAATTATTGCTTTCAATTATTCTTGTCTGTCAAGAGTCACTGACGTTTGGTAAACATCAATCAGCTGATCGTCTGCCTATCGATGTAGCCATTCTCCTCGTTAAAATAATATTATCGAGTCTTTTAATTCGAGTTACAATAAAGGAAAGAGCACGATCTCGCGACGAATGTTTAAATTGAAAGTCAAAATTGAATCGATTTTCCAATAACTACTCTTTATCATTTATAATCTCGCTTCATGATGCCTACACGAAATGACCTCGAAAATGAGGAAAAGAGCGAACGGGAATAACAATTTTTAACAATTTCAAACGAATCGATCGATAAGCAATCTGTTCGTTCGATATCAAAGAATGATTCTACAAAGCAGCGCATAAGAGATGCATCGCGACGCCTTGAGGAACATTCCTCGTCAACCGGATGACGCGCGGATTTTTATCATATTTACATTCAGTCGATAATTTTTTTTTTTCTCCTTTCCTCTCGTCTATCCGCGCGGACAATGATGCAGCTAATTCACTTGTGAATGCACGTACGCAAAGCGGCCGATTCTCCCTCGCTCGAATCTTAAAATCTTTTCTCTCGTTATTCGAATATTTATACGATTATATATTTAAATTATATAAAAATATAAAAATATAAAATAAATATAAATATAAAATAAGAAAAATAATAAATATAAAATAATAAATAAAATAATAAATATAAAATAATATAAAATAATAAATATAAAATTCAATAAATATTTATTAAATTATATAAATATAATATTAAATTTTATAAACATAATTTTTATCAATACATTAATTTTTATATGTAATAAAATAATTAAAAAAAGTAATAATAATACAAAAGGTCTTCATCTTTTGCGTAGTTTTCAGCGAGTTTAAAGAAGTTTCTTCTAAAATAAATTTTTTTTTTATTTTCTTTAATTCGTCTTACTTTTTTATTATTTAAAAAAATATGAAGAATTTGATTTTCAGGGATCTAGGTTTTATTCATCATTCAACATCAGGCTGCAAAAGACCTTCTCTTGGACGTGCTTCCTTGATCGATGTTCGAGAAACCCTTCGCTCTCGTGTATTATTTTCAATTTACATACGAATAACGTCTGCAGGAATGTCGGAATTATTAAACGCGTTTCAAGATGCGAGAGCGAGCGGAAACATTTTTCAACGCTATCTCATAGTCTCTCAACTGAATTTTCGACTGAACAATCCTTTAATAAAGCTTCCTTTAAATAAAATTCTTCATTTTTCCTTGAAATATATTAGATTCTTTATTTTAGAAATTCTTTAAATTCTTTATTAGACGCTATAATGCGAGGTTTAAATTTCAAAATCTATTATCATGTATTTTCTGTGCACAGCTTTTATATGAAAAATTAATTTTATATAATTATAATCGAGTAATATATAAAAGCGTGAAGGCACTTCGTACAAATAATAATAATAATAATAATAATACACGGTATATTTTATCCTGAAAGGATACAGGTGAACGAAAGGGGTTGTCAATACGAAATAAACTGGATACAAGCTCATACGAAAAGCTATAATTAATCTCGAATAAGCCGCTCAATTTTCTCGATACGATGCTATTATTAACGATCTTCAAAAGCAGCGCGAAGACATTAATTTACTTAAGGATCGCCGCTCTAAGAGAAGAAATATTCGTTCTCGCGAGAGAAACGTCCCATTTTTTTCTTTTTTTTTAATCCTTTCCGTATGCTCGCCACGCGTGTCTGGACTTAGTTCGGGAGCTGGTATTATCCTTCGTCGAGCGACGTCTACGCCTCTCTTCGAATGCCCGTAATGCTCGCTTGTCAATCCTATATGGACTAAATGAATAGTTGCCGATTCATAAATATCGTTCCGCAACGATGTCGGCTCTGTCGGACAGAAACTGCTCGAGTCTTTTCGCAATTCGATTGGGATTGCTATTTATTAAGTCTCTAGTGACTATCCCTGTAGAAGAAGCCACGAAACTTGCACCTGTTTCCAAGCATCCTTCTATGTTGAAATTTTCGTATTTCATATAGATTATTATCATTTAAAAATCATTCTGATATAATTGTTCATATTTTACAAAATAATATTAAATATAAATTTAATATTAATTTGACAGTTCGATCTGTCATATAATATTAATTGTATTTTTAATTTTAATTGTATTTTTAATTTTACGTGTTAATTATTAATCGTAAAATGAGCTTTCGATAAAAAATATTGACATCATAAAATGAAAGAAAAAAAAAATTATCTTGTCTACATTAAAAAAAAATGTATATCTTTAATATTAATAATTTAATAAAATTATCTTTAATATTAAAAAAAAAAATTATCTTTAAAAAAACTATCTTTACGATCCCCGAATCAAAATCGCATTCGACAGGCAACAATGTAGCAATGGAGCAATTTATTTCCGGGGAGGGAACTCGCTCGCTCGCGTGTGGGAGAAGCGAAGCGAGATCACGTGTGCGCCGGAATGATAATGAAGATGATGAGACTCCCCCGCCTCTCGTTCCTCTCATCTCTCATCTCAGCCGTTCGGTGACTGCGCAGAGTCCATGTGCCATTCGCTGCAATTTCGACGGGTCGGATCAATTCCGGGTTCCACTATAAGCGCCTAGCGGTACCGAGAAATTGTCGAGCAACAAATGACCATTTATTCCGTCGATCATCGAAGAAAAATCGACGGATATCGATATCGATTTTGCACGAAGACCGAGGGACACACAGATTTTTTTCCTTGAATAAAGGCGGCCGAATTAAATCGATTTTGGCCGCGTGTCCGTTTAAGAGATCCTTCCTTTCTCTCGAGCCACTCGCAGATCGATGGATGAATCGATCGAGTGAAACGCGGATAGATAAGGCAGAATAATACAACGTGATTACACGACGAGGAACGGTATCGCGCGAAGACAAGGAAGTTCGCATCGAATCGTAATTCTGATCGAGAAGCGAAACTCTCCGCGAGGATAATAAAGAAGCGGCATCGTGTCCGTTTCGTTTGATCTCCGCGTGGGATCACACACAGTGACTCTCGATATGAGAGAGAGAGAGAGAGAGAGAGAGAGAGATTGTTTGCTGGAGCGCGTTAGGGAGATTATAATCGACCCGATCGATCTATAATAAACAATTTATACGCGTGCCGACACATTTAATTTTCATCGCAAACGAAAAAAGTTCTGGATTTCATTTTTTAATTTTTTACAGTATTTAAAGAAATTTAAATATTTCATAAAAATTCATTCTCTTAAAGGAACTTTTTTTTTTAAATATAGACAATAGATTATATTTTCTGTCTCATTCTAAAGGATCAATATTTTTATACATAATAATAAAATTAAAAATACATAATTAATATTATATTAAATATTATTAATAAATTATATTATATAATTAATATTATAATTAACATTATAATTATTATATATTATATTATATAATTAATAATTATTATATATTATATATAAGTAATATTATATGAAACATGACAGCTCGAACTGAGGCAAATTAAATTAAAGAAAAAAAAAAAGAAATTAAAATATTAACATATAAATTTAGATTTAGATTCAAATGACATATCTATATTGCGTTTCAACTTCTCCAAAAAGAGACGAAAATATTCTATACACAATAGTAACGGAATTTAAATCTTGATATCAGATCTCGCAATTTCAAAATCTTTGACTCTATAAGCACGAGTCTACTTGGCAATCATCGGCACCCGTTAATGAACAGTTAATCCGGCCTCGTCGCTTGTATTTGCGAGACAGAAAAGAACACCAGACAAGGATATATCACGGAGGAAAGAACAAGGGGAGGAAAAGAGAGAGAGAGAGAGAGAGAGAGAGAAAAGCAAAGAGAAACCGATCTGCCTGTAACAGCCGTCGTTGCACACTCCCACGTTTGGCCAGGCATCGTGTTGGGATAATTGTAATCTATTGCCTCGCCATGGTGTTCTCTTAGCGAGCCTACGCGCGCATTGATAAACTATGCGAAAACCCAGCCGCGGTTCAACCCGCGCTTCTCGAGAGCCCACCCCTTCCGTCCCGCGCCTCCTCCGCTTCTCATCCAATTGCGTATGTGTGTGCGCATTTCCCTCTCTTGTTCCTCTTCGATACAGATGCACACCCAGCGCAGGCACTCGCTGCGCGCACATGGACCGTACGGATGCTGCGTTTGTATCCGTGTACGGCTACATGGACTATTAGGACGGTGTAATGAGAAGGGCAGCGTACGTTTAAATTAGAAAAGCGATATCTCGTTGTATCTCGTTGTATCGCGTCGTGGAAAAGCGTTTAGCGTGGGACGTGCGCCAAGTGGATACGTCAAACGTCTCCTTTCAATTTTGGAATAAAATGTTTTCTTAACAAATGTCACGTGGAAGATGATCGCGAAATATTTGATTTTGTGTTCTTTTATTTCTAAATTTAATAAAATATTAAACATCTTGTTAAAAACTTGTTAAAATAAAAGCATGTGTCTTTCATTTTATTTTTCTTTTAATTTAATTTATTTTATATTATTTTTATTTATTTTGATTTATTTTATTTTTACTTTATTTTTATTTTCTTTTATTTTCTCTTTTCGATTTTGAAATAAATATTTCCTTAACAAAAATCGCAATTTTGTTTCATATTTTTAATATATAAATTTAATAATACTAATATTATAAAATATATTAAATGTTATGAAATATTATGAATGAAAAATTTAAAGAAAAATCAATTTAATATTTAATGACATCCAGCAAAGAGCGGCATTCTTTAATCTTCAAATATTTATGCTAATATTCAAATTTTCTCCCTTCGCCTCTTTTCACGTGTCTTTTACTTTTCACATTTTACTCGGTTCAATGTTATCTTTAGGCCGCCGGGTATTGTTTAATCACTGGCTCGGCGTGACAGCGCCAGTTTCTCGATAATCTTTTCGCCTCTACCTGCGAGACTCGTGTTATTATTGCTGCGAATGACCCGAAGGAACGTATCTCAAAGGCGAGAGGATGTAAATTCAATTCATTCTCCCTACGCTGTCCAGGATTCGTGAGAGGATATGCAGAGGGTCCCTCCATAAGTGGTCCCTTGATCTTGCCAGCGAGATCCACTTTTGGCCCGCGGCGGAAATCGGCGCGACGCGCCGATATAATCGCCGAGAGAAGTTCGAAAAGGGTGTTACTATGTTTCTCGGATTTTCACGCCAATCGTATTCTACCTGGAGCTCACGTTGCGTGACGCATCGGGCATATAATTATTCGCCGAATATATCTATCATATTCAATATTCGATCTGAATAATTTAATTAAAATATTCCGAAAGAATATATTTGCGGGTGAATAACAAAAAATAAATTATTTCGTTAAAGAAATATTAATATCGTAATTTTTCGATAGAAAATTATTAAATGTGTGTGCAATTTTATAGGAAAAATTGATATAAATAATGTCTCTGATTTTAAAAATAATAATAATAATAAAAATCTTCTATTATAATACGTGAATCTTTCATTATATGATTTGTGATATACTTGTCAATTTTAAATCATTGATTTTTTTACTGATGATTTTACTGATTTTTCACTGATTTTTTTAAATTATTGATTTATCAATTGTTTCATCTTCATCATTATATTATTGCGCTTTGACGTGTCAAATTATTTTTCGCACGTTTCATTATGGCTTTCTTTATCATTTTGCCTTCACAATCTATTCTGTATTTAATCTGCTTTTCGCTTTTAACTCGCTTTCCATTCCATTTTCCAATCATTCCAGTATCTTTTCAGTTTTAATTTAATGAGATCGCAAAAGGTTCTTGACAGAGTCGAAAACTTGTGCTCGAGAATCTCCGTTGACAGTAAAACTCGGACTTACATTTGTATCAATGGTGAATCAGGATGATCGAGTAATCGCGAAGAAACAAACGTCAAAAATCCGGTCGAGAGCATCTGCAGGTGATCAGCTGATTTTCGCGATTAACGGTCGCGGGTGTGCTCGAGAAGGAGAGGAGCTGGAGGGGGAGGAGAAGGAGATGGGGGAGATGGGGGAGGAGGAGATCTGTTGCTACCTGAGTAAGCAACATTTCGCGACATTGCCCTTCCTCGTCCCTGCCGCCAAGAGTCATCGGCTCTTCTTATAGGCACCCCTCTTCCACCCCCTCATCGACCCTCGTCCACGTGATGACGTTAATGCGCGACGACATAATGACGAGTCGCGGCGAAGAAGTCGAATTGCTTGGCAATGGTGGCGGCGGCCGGCCTGTGTTATTTACCGAATCGAATGAAAAAGAGGGCCCCATCAGGCCCCTCATCAAGGAAATGAGGGGACACCGTAAGATCGAAGTCCTCCTTCTTCTACTCGCCGCTTCCTCCTCCTCCTCCTCCTCCATCGTCATCGTATCTCCCCTCCTGCTTCCGCCCCCTTCGTCGTCCCGTTCTTATTCAGGTCCGCTTACGGAAGGCAGGGCAACTTCGAAGGGGACGAAAAAAGCAGGGATTGCTATTGGCGATGGCGCGGCGTAATGCGCCAAATAAATATCGGAGCTTTACAAATTGTCCACGCTTAATTGCGCCGCCAAATCGGCCGCTTTAATGAGCCCGATAATTACGCCGTGTTACCCGAGGCTATCGTTTCTCACACGCATGCCAGGGCACCCTGCCCTCCTTAATGCAAAATGCCATCAAGTTCCAGCGACGATATACAACACGCGAGCGCATAAACGATATTACGCAAAAAAGGAGATAACTCACGCACGCGTGAGTTAATTAAGTTCGAAGATTTTCCTGTTTGTCGACCTGATTACGCCCTCAAAGTCAGAAGACTTTTATTTACAATATTGAAATTTCTTTAAATCTTGAATTTTTTTTTCATCGATTAATTAATTTTTTCGCATAATATTAAATAATTTTATTTTTAAATTCTATTTATATATCTACTTAATTATCACGTTAAATAGATGAGAATGCGAGATGCGGTATCTTGATTGATATCCCGAAATCATTAGTCTCGTTAATATTTTTCTCTCGTCCACGTCGACGCGATCAAGCCCCGTTATTAAATGTACATTACACCTCTAACGCGTCCTGCTTACGGTTCCCCAAGAATAAGGATAATGATAAAGAGGTCGCAACACGCGTAACCCTACATTCCCCGAGGTCAGTATTCAGTAATCGAAAATAATCACGGACGTTCCACCGACTTTAATTGAAAGCGTAATTAATTTTAGACTCGTATTCATAATAAATCTCTCGATGATCGATGCGTCATTTGTCGATTCTCGAAATAGTCGATGATTCGTTGATCAGAAATTTTAGCCGAGGATTAGGTATTTATTAATATATTCAATGATATGCCTGAAAAAAGGATTATTTTGATAGAATAAATCATACATTTTAAATTAAAAAAATGTTTTCATTATCTCTATTATTTGCAATTTTATTCTAATGTAAATATAAAAATTTATTTTATAAATTTTTTATATTTTAAAATTTTTAAAATAATTTTTAAATTATTCAAATTTCTATATATTTTTTCTTTTAATTTATTTAATAAATTTTTCATTATTTGAAATTTAATTAATTTTGCTTTAATTCCTTTATTTTTTTTACGATCTTATTATAATATGATTTTTTATAGAAATTAATAATTTTTTACTTATTTGTTATTTATGTATAAAATTAATTAATAAAAAAATTATTTTCTTATATCATTCAAGAAATTGCATCTTTAATATTAATTTTATCAATAAATCAATAAATTAATAAAAATAGGTAAATTTTCTCGCAAAAAAATATGACGCAAAGAGAGAGAGAGAGAGAGAGAGAAGAAAAAAATCCAAAAATAATATATTTATGAAGCTACGATTCCCTGTCAAATAACACGCAGTTAAAAAAAATTTGTTTTTTTTTTGTTAAAAAATAAAATTCTAGTTTGTAAAATTTTATTTTTAATTGCTTAAAATTTTTGTGTTAAATATTTAACACATTAATGCGTTAATTATTATTGTGTTAATTGAACTCAATTATTGAGTTTTAAAGACCATTAAAAAAAAGGTGTAAAAATAATACAATATGCACATATTTATTATCTTACATAATAGATAAGTTTTATTAATGATAATATTTATCTGTATTATTAGTGATAGGATTTATCTGTTAAAATTGACAGAAAAAAAATGTTGATTTTATTCTTCAATAGAAATTACTGTGACTACTGTCAGTGTGTAGACTGTCAATATATTTTTCCAAGTTAATTTTATCATAAAAAGTCTGTTGATTTTAAAGAAAATTTATTTCAAGTTACTATGATGTTCGCATTTTCATTTTGTGTTGAAAATATTAAAGTAATATTAGTGTCACATATAACACATCCATATAAAGTTAACAGAAAATTTGTGTGGATTTCTTTGGCACGTGTTAAATTTAAGCCAAATTTTCCAACAATGTACCATTAGCTGTCAAATAATAATCGACTATGAGCCAATCTCGGTCGAGGGAAGCGACTGGCTATTCGTTGTTCCTTATGGAATCGCGTCGTGTCTGTCGGCTTAACAGTAAAATCTTCCCGTGGAGCGAGAGAATCTCTCGGTAGGTACACCGAGCGATTACTCGTCCGAGACTTAGACGGCTGGAGGCTGCGCGGGAATTGACGCAGCGAGAGAGAGAGAGAGAGATGCGCTAACGGTAAGAGGAGATTCTTAATCGCGGACCCCGAATGATCGATTCGCGAACCTCGGAGATTCCGCGCCACGAATTCATTCCGGAAGGCCCCGGCTGTGTTTCACGGTCGCCGTAAAAAAAGTTTCACGCATCGACGCGCGCACAAGAGCCGAGGTATGTGTATGACGTATTGCGTATTCGAATCCTTTGCACGCGCTTATCCATTTGATACAGAGTTTGTATCGAGATTTGTAGAGAGCATTATTGAGGATTCACTTGTGTCTGGAAACATATAGTTACTTGTATGACTTTCAAAGTTTTCCTGATTTTTCAAGTTCTCACGATTCTCAAATTTTCGCCAATTTCACTTCAGTCTCTTCTTTTTAATCTCTTAATTATTCTATTTTTTTTTTATTATTAAATTTTTAATTATCAATTTTATTATATTTTGTTATGCTTATATATATTTTAAATATTTTTTTTTTAATATAAAGTTTCTACCTTTTAAATATTCATATTTAAAATTCACGTGTCGTAAAATGCGATGCAAAAAATCAACTTCGCTGGAAGAAATGAAAAATCCGGAAACTCAACGCGCTCGTAAACCCAAGTGCGTTTCTACCGCGTTGGAATTTGCCCGTGGATTCCAGCCTTGAGGTACTCGACGGTGCATCATGATGCAAATCATTGCATCTCAACCACATTAGCCAAGAAACCGGCGGACAGCTGGATGTACATAATTTTTTTTCTTTTTTTTAACTGCCTTCAATTTTTCAAAAAAAAAAAAAAATTAAGAAAGTTGCTTTTGCCATCATTAATGTGCGATAATTTTTTTTTCTTTTGCTAAAAATCGAATCTGATGATCGATCCCGTGCGACGATGCTTCCTGAAAGTCTGTATAAGGCGATCGATGGACGCAACAAGTGCAGGTAGTAAACACCGAGAAAGATAAGACGACGTTTCTCTCTTGTCGACGTTATTCCCGAGACGGTTGTTCCGCGCAAGTTTCCACGACGATGACTTCCTAGAGTCGTACTTCTTTTTTCGCTTCAGTCCGATTAATCGATCGTAATTGGCCGATCCGTTGTACGGATGCAGAAAACCTGAGCGAACGGAATCGAGAAACCGAGTCGTTTTTCCAGTGACTGACAGCCAGCTGTCACAAATTTTCATTGTAATTTATATTCATTTGCGAAATTATTTTATGCGAAAAAAAGGATGCATTGTTCGAAAAAATATAATATATTTTTTATAATTTTCGATTGTCATAAATCGATTTATATTGTAAAAAAAAATATATAAAGTATTTTAATGTATTTATCAATAAATAATTTATTATATTTCTTATATTATTATATTAAAGAATTTCTTTCATATTAATTTAATATAAATATTTTTAAATAATAATCTTTTAGAGAAAGGAGAAATTATTTTATGCGAAAAAAGGATGCATTGTTCGAAAAAATATAATATTTTTTTACAATTTTCGATTGTCATAAATCGATTTATATTGTAAAAAAATATATAAAGTATTTTAATGTATTTATCAAATAAATAATTTATTATATTTCTTATATTATTATATTAAAGAATTTCTTTTATATTAATTTAATATAAATATTTTTAAATAATAATCTTTTAGAGAAAGGAGAAATTATTTTATGCGAAAAAAAGGATGCATTGTTCGAAAAAATATAATATTTTTTTTACAATTTTCGATTGCCATAAATCGATTTATATTGTAAAAAAAAATATATATAAAGTATTTTAATGTATTTATCAAATAAATAATTTATTATATTTCTTATATTATTATATTAAAGAATTTCTTTTATATTAATTTAATATAAATATTTTTAAATAATAATCTTTTAGAGAAAGGAGAAATTATTTTATGCGAAAAAAGGATGCATTGTTCGAAAAAATATAATATTTTTTTTACAATTTTCGATTGTCATAAATCGATTTATATTGTAAAAAAACTATATAAAAAGTATTTTAATGTATTTATCAAATAAATAATTTATTATATTTCTTATATTATTATATTAAAGAATTTCTTTTATATTAATTTAATATAAATATTTTTAAATAATAATCTTTTAGAGAAAGGAGAAATTATTTTATGCGAAAAAAGGATGCATTGTTCGAAAAATATAATATTTTTTTACAATTTTCGATTGCCATAAATCGATTTATATTGTAAAAAAAATATATATAAAAGTATTTTAATGTATTTATCAAACAAATAATTTATTATATTTCTTATATTATTATATTAAAGAATTTCTTTTATATTAATTTAATATAAATATTTTTAAATAATAATCTTTTAGAGAAAGGAGAAATTATTTTATGCGAAAAAAGGATGCATTGTTCGAAAAATATAATATTTTTTTACAATTTTCGATTGCCATAAATCGATTTATATTGTAAAAAAAATATATAAAGTATTTTAATATATTTATCAAATATATAATTTATTATATTTCTTATATTATTACATTAAAGAATTTCTTTTATATTAATTTAATATAAATATTTTTAAATAATAATCTTTTAGAGAAAGGAGAAAGAGGAGTGTAATATGGAGAGAGGTAAAAGGAGAGGAGAGAAAGAATATGGTGGTAAGACTAACAGAGATGATTCTGGAGAAAAAGGCTAAGATCAAAGAAATATCAGAAAGAGTGGGAGAAGGAGGAAAGAAAGTATTCAGAGTCGAAATGGAGAAAGAGGATGACAGAAATGAAATTATAATAGGGGATTTGAGATCATGAAAAGATGGAAAATAGAAATAGACGAAGAACTAACGATAGAAGAAAGATGGAGAATGGTTGAAAAAGCAAGAGAAGAGAGCAGAAAAGGAAGGGAAGAGGTAAGTGTAAGACTGATTGTAAGTGAAGGATAGAGGTGGATTGTAAATGGAAGTAATCTTTTATTAAAATTTTTTTTTTTATAAAAGTAAAAGGATAAATCAATATATATCAATTTAATTATCTTCAAAAAATCGTTTAGCTTTCAGTATAATCAATATTGCATAATATTATACATCAATTTCTGAATAATTATATCGGAATAATGAATATAATACAAGATGTTTTAGACGTTAATATGAAACATTTGACGTTTGCGGCTGGAAATTTTCCGGCGATCCTCTGCAGATTCAACATATCCAGGTGGACGTGAGGGAAGCACAATCAATCTCTCCCTCGCAGAAAGAAAGGGAAGAAAATTTCGTTTGACGGGAGGACATTCGTCGTCCTGACGTATTCGCGTGCTACAACGGGGGATTATGCAAATTGCGCGGATTCCTCCTCTCCTCTTCTCGCACGCCATTCAAGCCTCTCTCGCGGCGACTAATTGCGGCGCGCATCTGTCCGTGACGACGCGTTCGAGGATAGTTTCCCCCTTCGACTTGTCAGCGGGTTCTCCACGCCAAGAGCTGGTCCACGCACAACTTCCTACGCTCGCGAAATTCTGAGCAAAATCAACTGCCCGCACACGTGGCCTGTCAACCGTGAATTCGTCTTCCGTTTCTCTAAAGTTTATGCTAACAATTTATGAGAACAAATTTATCGCTAATGACGCGAATAGCAAGAGCGTTGAAGCACGTTCCCTCTCTTTCTGACTCGATGTGTAAATTTGCATATTATGTTAATTAATAAATTATGTCTTAATAAATTCAACATAATAATTTCTATGAAAAAATTAAGAATTAAATTATTTAAAGCTGAGAGCAAGCGTTCTTACAACTTTTTATTTTAATTAGATTTAATTTATTAGATTAAATCTAGATTTAAAAATAAGTTGTTATAAATTTTAAATAAATTAACATAACATTTAAATAAATAAAAATTTTAAATAAATTTAATTAAAAATTAAAAATAATTTAAATAATTTATAATTTAAAGAAATTGTCGCGTGAGATAATAAATATAATAAAAATATAATATAATATAATAATATAATAATATAATATAAATATAAATATTATATTATAATATAAATTATAATATAATTATAATATAAATATAATAATTATAATAAATAAAAAACTATTTACGTCACATATTTAAATATTTCAAGACAAAATATTTACGTTGATTAAGAAGATTAAACTTCAATGACTATTTTATATTAAATGCAAATTAAAACGACATTAAAAATACCCAAAACTCGAAAAATGATAGATAGATCATCTCGATCGTCATCTGATCTATCCGTTCAGAATTAACGGAGAAAAAAATCGGGGATGATTCGCACGTCGAATCGCGAACTCTAATTAATCTCAGGTGCAAAAACTCCCGAGGAAGTTACAAAGGAGCGGAGCGGAAGCCCCATGAAAATCGTCATCCCGTTTCGCATCTCGTTCGTGCGCCGCCACGGCGTAATCTGATCCGCATTATGCAAATTCGTAGTTAGTTGTTATTTTTCACGGGCGAACTAATTACCGCGATGTAGGCGCAATGCGCCTCTATAACAGGATCGCTCGCGGTTGAGGAAAGCGAGCCCACCCGGCTTTAATCCTCCGCCACCGATCGAGCCACAGTTTTACGATTATTACGACCACAAACTCATTTTCTGCTTCTTCAAGATATTCTTGGGACTCGAGCTCGAAAATGCAAACAAGAGTAAACGCATTTTATATATAAAATATTAAATGTGTCAAAAACACAGATTTTCCTTGCTTTAATAAATAATTTCTTATCTTCGATTAAATATTTTTTATATTAAAATTCTAAATCTTTTATTTTAAGAATTATAACAAACTTTAATATTGTAATTATAATTTTTATTATATGTTATACAATTTATTTAATATTATTTTATTTAATAAAATATTTTTAGAAACAAAATATATATTTATTTATTTAAGTTAAAAAAAAAATGAAAAATGAAAAAAAAAATAAAAGATAATTTTAAAAAATCAAAATCAAAATTTAAAAAAATGTATTTATTGGATAAAAAGAATATAATAATTTTTAAACATACGAGAAACTCTTTTTCGTTTCTCCTTCTATTTTTTTCATCGCCTTCTGCGTTGCATTGTTTGTGCACAGGTGTGCGAAGGACACCCTGCCACGTGGGCAAACAACAAGGAAGAAGGATTTATGGTATGTCGGCGGGAGACACACGGTGAGAGTAGGAAAAAAAATCACGCACATCCTTCCTCGCGCGATCTCTGTCCTCGCGTAGGACGAAGTACGGCGATTGAATTGAGATGCCGATTCCACATGGCATATAGAATCAGGTCCGATCAGATGATCCGGATGGAAACAAGGACATACGTCAATCGTGAATTTTTAATCATTCGGGAAATCTTTTAATATTTAAAATAAAAAAAAAATGAAGAGAATAGCGCCTTACAATGGAAAATAGCGGGCAAGATTAATAAAATTTGACGATTAACGAGTGTGTCTAGTCACGATGATTCATTAAATTGTAGCGTCTCTTTCTCGGCGGGAAGCCGATGATGAGCCAGCTACCGAGGCTACTTATAAAAGAAGGGATGCGGAAGGTAGTCGATCGACCTTTCTCCATGCAAATGGACGAATGGAACGAAGAGGAAGAAAGAAGAGGCGGACGAGAAAGAAAAACTTTGCAGAAAACTTAAGATAATATTTGTTAAAGTTTTGCATTGGTATTGAAAATTTTCGCAAACTTAAATCTTGTCTTGATCCTTGGGTGCAAATTTTAGTTGCAAAAATCTCGTCTTGTATTCTCCGGTCTCGATTTTATTAATGATTTTTATGTAATACTGAACAATTGTTTAAAATAATATTTAATAATATATAATTTTTTAAAATAATTATAATATCATTTGTGTCATTTGTTTACTTCCCAACATACTACACGCATGTGCGCACGTGCGTATATGTATATTGTTTATTTTGTTTATTTTTGTATTGGTTGTTTCTAAGTTTGTTAATATAAATGTTTTTATTTATTAAATAAATTTTTTATTTGTATAATATATTCATTTTTTTTCTCATCTAATTTGCACATAAATATATATATTTTAGCTTTTTTTAAAACCAATAATCTTGACATCAATAATATTGACAATTTCAATTAAATAAAAATCTTATCTCAATCCTGAATTTCGAGATAAGACTAGACAATATCAAGATTAGTCTTGATGCCACCCTACTTTGCTCAATGAATTTAAAACAGGAAAAAAACTGGATACATAAAACACAGTATCCTCTGATTGAGAGTTAACATAAAAATTGTATCACAATAAAATATGTTTAAAAATATATTTAAAAAAAAATTATAAAATATTACTTAGCAGCTGGAATATTTCTGCGGACGTTCTACTCTTCCTTTTTTTGTGGTCACTGTGCAAAAGGGAACAAGAATCGGACCGCAAGTGACTCAGTCATGGAGATGGCTGGGTATCGATATCTTTCGCAGGGGAAATCCCCTCCCTCTCCCCTTCGCCCCGTGAAAAAGTAAGCTTCACCGTAGGTGCTGTGACCTGGGTGTGGCGCGCGTTGCACGCCCGACGTGTGGAGACAGGGCCGGGACTCTCTAGGCAAATGCGAGGTAAGCGAGTGCTTAGATCAGCGAATTGCCAGCCTTTTTCTCACGGATACCGTTTCCTCGTCATGATTAAGCAAGTATCCCTCCGCCGGGAGATAGTCTCGTTTCGATATAGCCGCGACCGTTTCTTCGACTCGAGTCCCCCTGTCTCCTTCGGCGGTCTAAATGCGATTCATAAAATTAAGGGTGCGATTGGGAACAAAGAAGAGAAATATTGTCCTAGAATGTATCGCAGATTGACTAGGTCATCAGACCTAGAGCTCTCTGTCTAGTAAGTGGATCTCTCCGAATCGCGTAGAAAGCACACACGTACCAACGCCCCGGTGTTACTATGGGAATTACAGATAAGGTTTACGTAATCGAGGAACGTATATCTCGCGCTCCGTTTTCATCTCGCAGGTGGGAATCAGGAACGAGAGATCTAGCGATGTATATCTTTCTCGATTCCATTATATTTTTGTCACTCGTTCACTTTATCATTTTTACTCTCCTTGCGATTAACGAAATATCGTTGCTTTTATTAAGAAAATATATAATGGATCAGTCTCGATTATTTATGAGTCTCCAGAAAGTGTAATACGCCAGTTTCAAATATATACATGATATAGTTATGTAACAAAATGAGATCTCGGAATAGCATTTATATGTTACTTGGAATACAGATTCCTTGAGAGAAACGGCTATGAGTACTGCCTTAATATAAGGATTGAGGAATGCGATTAATAACATAATTTGGCGTTAATGATGTAATGGTGATGTAATAGTGAAGAAAGAATATAAGATGATCGATGATGAGACTGAAGATTCAATATAATGATGTCGGAAATGCGTGTAAACTCTACGAATTAATTTTGATGATCGTATTCTGCCCATCTTATGCCTTTGTACAAGTTCACTGAATTTTAACGGACATCACACATCATTAAGATTCACAATCCGAGACGATCTCTCTTCTTTCTCAAGCGAGATATATTTTCCTTCTCTCTCTTCGCTGTCTCGAGAAAACACAAATCACACTGTAAAAATTTTCTAAAAATTCAGACACATTTCTGTCTGAATTTTCAGATTTGGATCTCTGAAAGAAATGACTATGTCCAATCTGGGTCCCAAGTGAATAATCATAAGTCATATATTAATCAATAGAAGGATATTCACGAAGTACGAAACAAAAGGTTTTAATTGCTTTTAATTGAAACCTGAATTTTTCTGACATAACGGTACAGATTGTATCCAGGAACTTAGCTTGATTAATGTACTGTACCAAATACACTCCAGACATATTATGTATTTCAATGTCTTTGGTACAATCAATTACTGCCGTCACTATGAGGAGGTGCTCTGGACGAGAAATCGAACAGAACCAGCAGTACATGGTCATAGTAGTAAACTTTTGGACTCTAGCACTCAGGACAGATCAGTCTAGCACTCTAGACTTTAGACATTCACACTCTAGACATTTTACAAGATTGTGCCATGGGACTTTTTAATTCTCTTTTAATGTCCTATAATCCTATCTATGGCTCAATGCTGGAGACCCAACTTCAAGAAACTGGGAATTGTCTTTTCAGACAATCTGTCTTAATCATCAGAGTCATTTTTCTAAAACTTCAAGAGGGTGTGTCTAAAAATTCAGGTAATGTATTTAAAAAAAAAGCTGCACATACTTTTACGTTTGAAGTTTTGATCAGTTTTTTTTTACAGTGCAACAGACGAGTAAAAATGACTTTTCACATGCGAATAGCATGGAAATCTCAACTAGATTCAACGGAATTATACCCCATTTCCATCTTTCTCTTAGCGTCCAACATTCCTTCCTTCCTTGAATAAAGTGTTTGCATTGAGAGAGATGGATCGCACGTGTGGGGCCGCGTGGTTGGGTTTCTGGGAGGAATTCTGAGAGTTCCGAGAGATTTATCCCGCCTCGATTGTTCCTTCTTACGCGACGTGTTGCTCGGATAAGGACTCTCGATGGAATCGACGATCGATCCTCCGTATGGCGCTGCACGCTTCGCTCGTAGACGGTTTCACGGCTGATTTATCGCCTCGACTACTCGGTAATTGTTTGGGGCGTGGTAGACGACCGTGTGTTACCGTCATTATGGCGATCTCCCACGCGTGAATACCGGGGGACTTATCGAGATATAGATCTTCCAGCCTCTTTTTGACGGCCGCGGTCGTAGGACCTCGTAATTGCGTCCCGACATCGAATTACGATTCCGCTAAACTGAGTAAACAAAACTTCTCTTTTCGTTTGTTAAAAGAGGAAAAGAAACAGTGCACTTTGTATGTCAATTTTTTTTTCTTTTTTTTTTGAAAATACAGAGGAGTGAATTTTAGGAATATCCAATTTTATTGGATATATTTTATTTTAGGATATCCAATGTAAAAACTACAAAAAATTAATACTATTTTTTTTGTTTAATCGTGCAATCAATTAGGGTGCCTAGACTCTGACAAATACATGTATTTTCTTCACGACAGAAACATAGTAAAAGCGATTGCGACATCGTCTGTTGCGATAGCTCCAATGAGATTGGTTAGCATTAACCAGCTTGTGCTAACAGTACCAAAGAAACCAGTTCACACACAGCGAGACGGTGAATTCATACAGCCTCGCGCGCCTTCGAGTATTCTATATATATATATTCGTGCGATATAAAGGAGCGTGGCATCGTATTTACGAGTCTGTCGGACAGGTTAAACTTTAACGCAAACGTAGGTTTCCACGGTTGGTGTTAACATTTCGATCCGGCCATCGTGCTGATCATTCACACATATAAAGGCATACCTAGGCATTGGGTAAAGAGGGCATATCCCAGTTATGCATATGCACGCTGCGGATAACACGATTGCGTGTTGCATCCATCCTATATAAGGTGCGACCTTTCCAATGGTTACGTTCGCCACCGTGAAGCGTTTTAGATAAACTCGAGGATGCCAATGCCATGGCATTCAGCCACAGAGTATGCCGGCGAAAAAAAAAATAAAAGAAGAAATGAAAAATAAAGCTGGCACAAGACTTGTCATTTCTCTCTCTCTCTTTAGTCTTAACAATATATATATATATATATATATATATATATATATATATATATATATATATATAATATTAATTCATTTTTATTTTTATTTTTATTTTAATTTATTTATTTTTAATTTATTCCAATTTTAATTTTAATTTATTCATTATTTTTATTTTAATTCTAATTTACTTTAATTTTAGTTAATTTCAGTTTTTATTTTTATTTATTTTAATTTTTATTTCAATTTATTTTAATTTTTAGTATAATTTATTTTCATTTCCGTTTCAATTTATTTTAACTTTTATTGTAATTATCTTAATTTTAATTTTAACTTTAATTTTAATTTAATTTTAATTTTATTTATTAATTTTAATCTTAATTCAGTTTAACTTTTATGAAAAATAAATGTCAATAAAACGAGATTTCGAGAGAAACCTAAATATAAAATATTCCTATCAATTTTCTTTCTATTAGAACGTTTCGACATTGTACATTCATCCGCGAGGATGAAAAACGCGAATGATTTTCGCCGGAAGTCACAAATCTCTTCTTGCACTTACTACCAATATCCGGCCTCGCGGACATGAATAGTAATTGCACGATATACCAGCGGACGATGAAAGTTGGAAGTTTCAGCATCAACATTAACAGCTATCCGACAAGAGCGCACTAATTTTTCCCTCTCGTCTGATCAGTGAAATCCGTTATTTAGAGCGATTACCGAAGTTTACACCAAGAGACTAGCTTTAATAAATTTCCTTTATTTCGAAATGATACCGTGTTATTTGCAACACGCGTCAAATCCTGCCAAAGATCAATAAATTACATATATATATTTTTTTAATTATAATTATATAAATATATAGTATATCAAATTATATAATAAAGAAATAAAAGTATATAAGATATAAATAAAATCAGAAATAAAATAAAATAAAAATTTAAATTAAAAAAATATATAAATTAAATAAAAATATAAATTTTGAACAAAAAAATTAAAATTAAATTAAAAAATAAAATTATATAACATAAAATAAAAAAATTAAATTAAATTAAAAATAAATAAAAATTAAATTAAATTATATAATATAAAAATAGGACAAATTATATTATATTTAAATTATAGATTTTGTTGGGCTGTAAACGGGCTTCTCAGATATTATCGACGTATTACTGAGTTGAAAGCTTTTAGACGCTTCGAAATCCGCGCAAACAACTTTAATATTAATTTTATTAATATAATTATATATGTAACTAGGAATAAAAAAGTCGGATTTAAAATTCGGATCGCCCGATGCAAGGAAGAATGTACGTCTCGAGAAGACGAACGAATCTCGGGTCTCGCAAGTGGAGCAAGCGTGTAGCCGGGATGCAAATGCAACTCTGATCTAGCGCTGTCGAGTTATCTGAGAACGAGTCGTTTCTCTCCTCATCGACGAGGAAGAAGGAGAGAAGAAAAAAAAAATGGGAAGACGGATAGAGAGCGAGCGGGAGAGAAGGTGGGTGTGGTCGTCGAGGATATCGACGAGATCGTGTGCAGGCTGCGGCTCCTCTCCTGCGCTTCGTAACCTCTATATATATATATATATATATATATATATATATATATATACATATATATATACATATATGGGGGAAGGGGGGCCCGGGGCATAACCGCGCCACACTTTACGCCCGAAGAGCTCGCGCCGGATCCTTTCGCTTCATCTTTAGACCATCATAACGGTCCGCGAGCCGCATGCATCCTTTATCCGCTCTCGCACCTGCATTTATTACATGTCGCGACTAATAAAGCGAGGGAGGCCGACAATACCGAGCAATATAGAGAATAAAATTCTGAGCAACAGAAGATGACGTATATTAAAATGACTGGATGAACCAATCGTAACTCTATTAAGGTAGAGATTAAAAAAAGAATTCTACCATCAAATGTGTAAGTTTATTTTTTGATAAATGGAAAAAGGTATAATAACAGAATATTTTTGAAAGTATTTTAAAATGTTTTTAAATTTTTATTTTAATTTATTTAAAAAATGGTTTTATTTTTATATTCTTGTTTTTATTTTTAAATATTTTTAAATATTTTTATTTATATATTACGCGTTTTTCCATTTAATTAAAATCCCTTTTCTACGCAATTATTCAAACTTTAACCCAATGATGATTATTCTTAACGCTAATATCTTCTGCATAGCTTCTCCATATAGATAAGATAAACTTACTTCATGCGATTTTTTAAGACGCATACGAAATAGTAATAATACGCGAATTAAAAAAATATATAATTTCTAATAAATATATATTATGTAATTCGAGAGAAAACATGATAAAGCACACTCCATTATCTCTCCGCGTGTCGCCAACGCTAAGATCAGCGTTTTACGGATGTGGCTTAAGCTTTACGAGAGGCAGCATAAGAGAAAGAAGCGAGAGCATCTCTCTGATGCTACAAAGCCGTCCGTAAGTGAGGACCCCCCATTAAACCAGACCTGTCAGCACTGTCAGCAACAAATCATCGGTCAACCGATTCTTTTGATATCCTTGCCACGATGAACCGAAGGATCGGATCCTCGGCAAGCATATCAGGATAGAGAAAGAAAGAGAGAGAGAGAGATGCAGATAGATAAGAAACACGTGATTCGGCGGGACAATTCGGAGGATGACGAATGGAAAGCAAGGCGCAGCCTCTATAATCCAATTAGATCGAAATCTCGTGATTAATCAACGCACAGACTCCGTATGGTTCGCGTCGACAATGTTCCGGACAATGTCCGGGACGTGTCCGCTCGCCGACGTGACTTCTCGACCGCAATTGGCTGATCGTATCGACAAACACGGGGAATTGGACTCTTCCATAACATCGTGGACATCGGTTCCTAGCGATATTGGGTTTTTCCGATCGAGTCGTCGAATCGCGTCTGACAATGATTCAATCAAGTTAGAATTCTAAGGCGACATTATATAGCGTGATCGTAATCGATGAATTCCAGATAATGAGTTTTTTTTTTTTTTTTTTGTCGAATAAGTATATAGCAAAATGATATGCATATTCTTTTAAATAGAATTAATGAAAATGTCATTGATTAAAAAAAAAAAAATAGACACAAGATTTGTTCACCCCACTATCGAAACACGTAAAAATGCGCAACCGCGAAATGCGCACTTCTCCCTTTTTGCGCATTTTTTTTAAAGCTCTAAATCTTTCTAGAAAGAAATATATTGCAAGAGAATATATTTAACCCAGCACAATACGGAGTTCTCTGATATATACCGTGTGTCTGATGATAATCGCTCCACCCGTAGATGCGCAGATAGAACGGATATATGTATGTATAAAAATTAAAAAAATTTAATAATAAAATTAATATTATTTAACATTTTAATTATTAATATATTAATATAATTAATGTATCTATAATTTAAGAATATTAATAATAAATTCGACAAATTTTTAGCTATGTAAATAAAATATCTGCAGGTCCACGCAATTAATAAATCAAGATCAGTAATAAAAATTCGGATGATGCCGAAAACAGGCCGATATTACAAACGATCTAGTATCGCAATCAGTGTGTGTCATTCCACGAATATATCGGAAAGCGAATAATAATCGAACGAGCTCTCGATTATCGTCTACCTCCATCCTCATCTCGATCGATCCTAACGGGAGTGGAAGAAAAATTCCAAAATTCCACCTGCTTCGCGTGTGTGCACAGACGCGTATCCGCTCGGATCCGTCATTGTTTCATAGAATGAGACCGAAGCTTTTATCAGACGTAACGGCCGCGTCATTATTCCGCCATTAGGAGACTCATGAGTATGTCACTCTGATAACATCATTGCTACGCTCAAATTATGATTATCTCTCTTTCTCTCTCTCTCTCTCTCTCTCTCTCTCTCTCTCTCTCTCTCTCTCTCTCTAGCCTAGCTTGATTAACCCGGCATTATTAACCCCTCGACTACGATATGGTTGAATTTGGGAGGCGTAACTATCGCGATGGGGTCGCTTTGACCCCGATAAGTAAATAGCGTAATAGTAATTTATGTTAACAAGTGGGAAAGCAAAAAATATCATTTTTTTTCTCAGCCAATTTCGCGCAAAGAATAATAATATAAAAAAAAAGATAATTCTGAATAAAATTACATATAAAAATAATTAGTAAAAATAATTGACTTTCAGCTCATCTTTTTTTCTTCCTGTGCTTTACACGATTTCAGACATTTAAATTTAACGATTGAATGGATTATATATATATAATAATTTAATAAATTAAATACATAATAATTTAATATATAATAATTTAATAAATTTAATAAAATTTAATAAGCTCGCCAAATTTAAATTTGGATTTCAATTGAAATTTATTATCTCAGATATTTATTAGATAATTTAGTGAGAGAGTTTAATGAGCTCGTTCTTCAATTATCAAATATTCCTATGGCTCGCAATCGCCAAATTAAATTTTGAGCCAAAGATACATAGAATTATTTCCTTCACAGCATCATGGTTACATATCCCGACACGTTCGCTCGCCGGCTATTGACAGAACGGGAATGACGCTTGTATCGAATATAACGGGTGCGCGTTGGGCGATGCACTCGACGTGATGTTAACGACATACGTGCATTACGAAGGAGGAACGAACATTCCTGGAGTAACTGTTGGCAGGCGAACGATTTGTTCGCCTCCGGTTGTAATTTAACGAAACCGCACGGGATAAATCTCTTTCGCGGGAGCGCGAAAGCCGGTGAAAAGAAAGTCTTACGAGGCAGCAACGATCCTACCCCCTTTCTTCTACAAGTCATCCGACAAATTAGAAATATCTGACCTTGACTGGCATCACGCTTTCGATTCATTTCCGTGAGACTTACCTGTAACAGAAAAAAAAGAGGATGTAATTAGTATTAACGTAATAGGAATAAATTTTTTTTCAATCAAATAAATACATTTTGTTAATTTCTTTTAACTTATACTTTGTTAAGAATGTTTTGTTATATTAAAAAAAAATTATTATTTGTACGTAAGAAAAATTGCAATTTTTTTAATAAAATATTAAAAATTGTAATGCAAAAAAATTATTTGAAGATAAGAAATTATTTATTAAAATAAACCTGTAATTTTTAATCAAGCAACCAAAAATTAAAAAAAAAATGCTTTCTAAAAGAAATAATTAATTATAACAAAGATAAAAAATTTAATAAAATTTTTTTATTTCAAAATAAAAACATATTTTGCTTTTATTTTATATTTTACTAATTTAAATATATTTACTGTTTGATTAAAATAATTTGCAAATATTTAAATAAATGATCTTATTTCATTAAAAAATATTTGTTTGGATTTAGTACATTTTTTCCCAATGCGAATAAGTGCGTCTGAATAATCGATTGTATGAAAAAGTGTTTCTCTCATAATAATAAAAGGTTATTAAAATTTCTTTTAGTCTAATTCCGTGTATTTTCAGAGTTGCAAAAAGGCTCTACGTTTTCATTTTTATAATTCCACAGGTATAAGAAGCGAAATAGCGGAAGCGAAAAGGATAGAATAAAGAAAGTAGCCGATCTCAGCTCGACGTTTAAGCCAGTGACCTCATGCGCACAGCTGCTGGCTGCACGCTAATCGCCGATTAGAAACGCCGATTTGCTCGAAGGGAAGGAAAGAATGTCGTGCGGACGACTAAGAAGTAGCGAGAAGGATGAAGGGGCTGATAAACATGTTTATTAGCTTGCCCATATACTGCTGGTCAATCGATGCAAGGCATAAATTTCCGCGCGTTCGAAGACGATTAATCAGAATGTGACGTTAAGTCGCAATGGCGTAGTGAATTTAATGCTAAAAGATGATTAAATTATGGATGACGATATAATTATTCCCTGAAGCTGAGATGATAATTTCTTTGAGATATTACACACATATCGCGCGTTTAAAATTGTATCTATTATTATAAAATGTTTGATTAAAATTTATTAAGCTATTAAGAGATATAAGAGTGGCCTAGACCACTCGTACACCCCTTTTCTTTCCAAAACTAAGCATTTTAGAGAAAAACTTTTTGAACAAAAATTGTATGGTTTTGAGGGAAACATAAGATGGTGTCATTGGTTTGGCCTTGGATGGCATCGTTAAGGTCAAGTCAAGGACACCTTTAATTTCCTTAATAGAATCCCCTATTTTTTATTGCATATTCTTATAGCTTATGTTGAGAGCTTTCCAAAACACTATAATAAAGTATTTTTTCATTAAGAATTTTTTGAGTTATTTTGTATCTTAATCTGACATATTTTAGTATAAAATATAAAATATCTTGATAATTATTTAGTGTTCGATAATTGTATCGTAATACTTTTATGTACAGAATAATAAGATGAATCAAATGGTGTAAAGAAAAAATAAATAATTGTTATAGAAAAATATATCGCAAATAATTGCATACTTTTTTTAAAAACAATTATTTTCTGTACAAAAAAATTCTTAATGAAAAAATACTTTATTATAGTGTTTTGGAAAGCTCTTGATATAACCTATAATAATATGCAATAAAAAATAAGAGATTCCATTTAAGAAATTAAAGATGTCCTTGACTTGACCTGAACGATGCCATCCAAGGTCAAACCAATGACACCATCTTATGTTCCCCTCAAAACCATACAATTTTTGTTCAAAACTTTTTTCTCTAAAATGCTTAGTTTTTGAAAGAAAAAGGGGTGTACGTGTGATCTAGGACACCCTGTATATATTTCTTCAATATATAAATTATATGTACAGTTATTTGACAAGTTATATCAATGACGGAATAAAATTATAATAAATGATAAACAGATATTAATGTATCGCGATGATTTTTAGGTACTTCCTAAGAGCTTGAAAAGAAAGAAAAAGAATTTAATGACACGCGTGTATTCATATGTCAAGAATTACAGAAGGTACACCTGTAAAATTAGGCTCTCGATCAATCGCGAGAAAACTGGAAAAAAAGAAATTAACTTCGAAAAAGAAAAAGAAAGAAAGATAGCGAGCGACAAAGGTCCGGTCTCTCTCGGGCTCTAGGATTGTAATTTATATCTCGTTATTTATATATGTCGACAAGGTAATTTAGATAATTACCGTCCAAAACTCTCTGATTAGAGGATTCCTGTCCGTTCCACGAGAATGCTTATCCGTTTAAAGTACTTAAGAATATTTTCACAAGCGTGAATCTGTATTTTCAGCGTAGCTACAAGCTTGTCTTAATTCTAAATTCTATTTTTATTCATGTAGTTATATATTCGCGCGTATATTACGCGTATATACTGTATTCTTTGTTAAGAAATAAGCATTTTTTTCCTTCAACAAAATTTCTGGAGATGTATCATTTTCGAGATCTTATTTTTCATCATGTGTCATCTCTGTTGCAAAAATTTGATTGATAATACTAAATTATCATTTATAGAAATGATTTATATTATCGATAATTAATAATATATAATTAAAATTATAATTATAATTAAAATTATAATTATGATTATAATCGCAAAATAATTTAACATCCATTTTGCTCTTTCGAGAAAAGAAAAAACAAAATGACACGAAATCCAACTTCAATTAAAAATGTAAAATCCTTTAAAGAGGGAGAGAAGCTGTTTTGTCATTCTATTAACTCTTACAAGCAAGAAATAAAATAAATAAAATAGTAACTGATTATTTTTAGCAAAGCCGGTTTTGAAGTATAAGTCGAAGATTCTCTGCAGCAGCTCTCTTTGATTTTTCAACTGAAGAGTTGCCAAACCTGTTCGCTCTCAATCCGGCGAGACGTTAATTAATCGCGATCTCGCTCACAGTTAATGAGGAATTCGTCGAATAATTATCAAAAATATTCTGATTGACGCTGTCAAAAGAATCAAAGTTATATCATAACGAGCTAATCTATTAATGCAAGGCGTTACGATTGAAAGTTGAATATATATATATATATATATATATATAAAGTATTTGCGTATCTCTTTCAAAAGATTTTACACAAAAAAGTTTTTCCATCAAAAGATATTTTAATTAAAGAGTAGATTAAATATATTGTATAAAAGAACAATATAATGCTGCCACTCGATGACATTTTTCTCTTTTCTATAAAAAATATTATTATGAAAAGAAGAAATTACTATTTTAAATCGCTATATAACTTAAAATCATTTATTTAAAAATTTGCATAATTATTTTATCGTAATAGAAAATCATCATCAACAGGATAATATAACTCGCAAGTACAAATAATAATAATAATTATTATTATTATCCGCCCGTCAAACAGTAATTCTCTAGAGATCAAACTTTCCCGGGGATATCGCGGAAGATCTAATTAAATGAATATCTGGCCCGAATACCGATCATGTGACCCAAAGTCAATCTGACGATCGTGCGAGAGGTGCACGAATGCAACGGATTCCGCGTTCATCATTTTACAAATATCGTAAGAAAATAAATTAAGTAAATTAAAAACTTTACTAAGCTCTCGAATAACAGTCCATTTCTTATTAAAAAAAAAAAGGATTTTTAATTAGCTTCAGAATAGATTGCAAATAATGTTTCAAATTGCATTATTTATTGTACTTATTTTTTATTACTTTTTTTGGTTTTTTTATTTATTAATTATATTTTCCTATTATTTTCCTTGTATTTTCTATTTATTTTCCTATTATTTTTCTTAATATTTTCTTATTATTTTCCTAATATTTTCCTAATATTTTTTTACTAATATTTTCCTATAATTTTTAATTTATTTTCCCATTACTCCATAAACTTTATAAACCAATTAATCAATAAATAAAAAGAGGTAAAACTCTTCATTAATATTCATTCATCAATATTCACCCTTCATTAATATATAAAAACAAAATGTCGATAAGAATATCTATGCAGTAGGTTGTGCCACAGATGGCAGAGAACAAAGAATTTTGATAGTCAAAGAATTAATGATCTTCAAATATAATATAATATAATATAATGGAAAAAGACCAAATACTAACCGCGGATTAACTTCTTCGACGGCGGCTTTTCGAATATGTAGGGTAGCGATGCCATTTTATGCTCCCGCAGAGCGGAGGGCGGCAGGAGATAGCGGTACCGTAGATTCAATCCGTGCCAGGCAACCACACCGGGCCCACAACAGAGGCCGAAGGTCGCATCGGACATGAACACGCCCGATAGAGAGAGAGAGAGAGAGAGAGAGAAGCCGGCGACCTACCTATCATACTTGAACCGCCGTTGCGCGTGTGTATCTCGTACTTATCTCCCCGTCCCCCCTCCCCCCCTTTTACTTTTTCCTTCAACGACCTCATCCCTCATCGCAACGGCGATCGATGGCGAGAGATATCCCATCTCTCGTTTTCCGAGCGCCCGCAACAACGATAATTAAGTTAACTGTTTTGAAATCGGATTCGCGAGACGTGAGGATAACCCGGCACACCCGGTACACGCTCGACCGACACTCGCGTAGGCTGACAGATGAGGGATCATCGTACGGGAGTCACGTAGCGAGAGATTTAATTTGCCGAGACCTGAAGCTGGTTACTTTCGGTACGGAGGAAGTGTAAAAGCTACTTGGAATGAGAAGAAAAGCGCATCCCCTTTTACATCTTTCTCTCCCGCGATATTGAATTATGATTGATAAAATTGATAGAATTCAATGAAAAGGTATTATAATAATTGAATGATTTTGTAAAAAATGTTCGATATTAATAAAAATTAATATCAAATATGTCTTTGCGATATCTTTTACGTCAAAGCTTGGAGAATTAAATTTTATTGGAAAAATCGACGCCATGTGGAAAAGATTATCAAGCTATCACGCTCGATCGATCATCGCGAGGAAGTACATCACGCGCGCTTTTTTTCTCGTCGAGATTACACGCCGAGTCGACAGTATAAATACCGCTTTCCAATAATGCGAATCTGTTAACGAGTCGGCGAAGATACTTCAAATTTGAATAATTAATCTCTACGGACAAATTAACGGCAGGCACATTAATTGCGATGTAATTCAGGAAGAGAAACGAAAGCGCGCGATGGAAGTCATCTCGCGCTCCACATATATAGATTTCATATTTTTTCGCGTGAGAAAACTCGAGGAGAGAAAAAAGGAGAGAAAATTGAAGGCCCGACAGAAACTTGGGCGTTTATTGTCAGAGAAAGCAGAGGAGAGCGTAAAGATCGACTAGGACGAACATAAATTAAGAATAACGAGACGCCATCCGCCGCTGGACCGATAATACCCACCAATTTAAGACCGTTAGCGGACAGTCGGCGTAATAGCGGATTCCGTTCTATGGCGGATAATTAAAGATGCGAGACTTCCGCCGCGAAAAGTATATACGGTCTTTCACGCCAGTCTTGCCCTCTTCGTCGCCGAGCCTTGAAATATCGTTTTAAGTTATAGCCCGCTTACGTAATTGCTACCTTTTCGGTATGGGACGCTGTTCGCGATTAACATGTGTTCCTGATAACGCTGGTAATTAATTAGAGATTATCATATCGCGATGTTTCGATCAATATAAATACAATCAATAGAACCTTTTCACACAAAGAGACGATTTGAATAAAATGAAGCTAGCAAGAAAGATCGAACCATATTAAGGACAAGTCCTACATTCAATCTAGCATAAAAATTTCGTTAAAAAAGAGAATTAATTAATATTTGTTTTATCTAATACATATGTTTTATGTCAAACAAATAAAAAATGAATTTGATTATAGGAAATACAAGGTGTTCCAGGCCAAATCAATGAAATTTTAAGGTCTTATAAGAAATTGAATTTGGAACAAAGAAGTTCCTATAAACATAGGAACCTTCTTGTTCCAAATTCAATTTCCTATAAGTTTCATTGACATAATCTGAAACATTCTTATAATAGTTAAAAAATGTAATAAAAAGAACGATGCATAATTCTATGCGTTTTGATACTTCTTTCTCTTTCTAGTATTAATCATGTAATTTTTATCGTCGAATGTGCAAGATATCTTTTCACCAGATTATCTGGTATTCTTTCGAGGAGAGGCGTAGGTAGTCCCTCGTTAAGGCATTTACGAGCGTTTAATCATCAGACAGGCCATCCAAGTCCAACAGTTTCTATGATAAAGTTTACGGAGATAAAAGAGAGAGGGAGAGAAGGATAACCTGTTTAAAGGCACTACATAATGCCTCCGGTGTTCGGGGCATATCATTCTCCATTAAACTTATCAGAGACTGGCAAAGGTCCTTTATTGCCAGCCAATCAGATAGCCATTAGATATTTCCAGCGAGACCGAACCGGTCTCTTCTCTCAATACAGGTTGCGTTTTATGATCTTGGGTTCACTCATGACAATATCAGTGAGATATCAATCCATATTTCAGGAGACCAGAAGTCGCTCATGATATCTTTCCTCGAGTAATAAAATCCGACGCGATAACAGTACTCTTCTTTAAGTTCAAAACTCACGAAGCAGCTACCCTCGATGATGCTGACAATGAATCCCGCGTGAGGCCGCGGGTCATCATCGATAATTAAACCATGACCGCGGGATTCGATCGACGACTTACAAATCGCGAGGAGATTCCACTTATAACTCGTTAATCAGCCGATAATCAGTGCCGATGATGACCGCGTAGAGCGATATATCGTCGGCCAGGAGGTTCGGGCCAGTTGCATATTCTCAATACCAGTACGAGAGAGAGAGAAGTCACGTAGAATCTGAAGTGACCTGACCCGACCTCCAGGAAGGCGGCGAGCGACTCCGCCAAAACCAATCAAGTGTGGCTCGGGAATGCCGTTTCGCTCCCGAGGTCTTCGACTTCCATTCGCGGAATGAACTCGAAGAGCCTTTCTCTCACTTCCCCGTTCACGTCCCTTCTCTTGGCTCTTCACAGCTCGCTCTCGCTCCGTCTTATTAGGCACTCGCCGTCTATGCATCAGGGCATACCCTGTTCGCACTCCATTTTCTACCCGGCACGAGCAATTTAAAGCCTTAATTGAGATTCTACCGAAGCGCGTCCTTGATGAGTTCATCCTTGGTGGATGCTGGTCCACTGATATTCTTATGATTAGACGTGTGGATTAGGTTCCTAACAATTTTCTCGCGGCCGTCCGGCTTGTACGAAAACAACTTCATCATCCTTCTATCATTCCCACAGTAATTGTTTGCCGTGCGTTCGTCGACACAATTCCCGTATCGGTCATTATCCGATACGCGACCGTTAATTAATCGGCCACCCGGATGATGATGGTGGCGCGATGTATGGGCGATTTTGCCCGAGGTAGACACCACGCCCCAAACACCGTTGCGTTCGCGATCCCGCCTCGGCGGGAGACAAATTGGACGAAGAGGGAAGGAAGCGCGCACCTAGGGTCATTATTATCACGGGCCGCGATAATGATCGACTTGATTGCGACCCGCGGCCGCTGATCCTAGAGCGCCTCCCGAGACCCGCTATCCCTGACGTAGGGGCCGCTGGATAAGACTGTGAACCTTGGCGGGGGCGCGCGTGAGCGTTATTACAAATCACTGTGATTTCCTTGACAATCGATGCATCGCCGTTGGCGAGGGAGAGATTATCGAGGACCCCGATGTGCGTCCACGATTCACTCCGGGTCGTGATTGGTGACCGACACTGTATAAGATGTTGGCTTACGTAAGGTTGCGTAGTTGGGAATTTATCTTGTTAAAAAATATTTCAGTTAAAATTTTGGTGTTAGATATAATATATCCATAATATGTTAAGTTTAATACAATTTTTCCAATTCCAGTCATATTTTTAATAATTGTCTAAGATTATTAATTTTATTATGATAGTCCAATTTTCGATAACCTTATAATTCATTTTTGATCGCCAATAATGCTGTTTTAAATATTCCAAAAGAGCATATTGATACAGAACCTGCCTTCTCTTCTCGCGGAGGCCTCTCTCTATATACAGCAGAATACAAAGTATTTATTTTACATGGCAAACGCACTCGAGGTGCACGCCACGGTGAAGAGAGTCCGTATGTGACCCCCGGAGGGCATGATTTATGACGAGTCCGGTTAATTACCACGAGACCGGTCCGGATGCGCAACGAGATATCACAGATATTGATTCAATTATTGAGATTAATGGCCGCGAGATTATGACGACTCGGTGAAGACCCGTCGTGATTTATCACTACGAGGCGATGCGAGGAACAACCGTCGTCAGCGTCATCGTCGAGAGTAAGGGATACCTGGTGTATCGGACCCGAGTATCCTGGATCCCGGCTAAACGTGTCAACGGGTAGGGGTCTGATTTACTCTCGTTTGGGTTTTTACTCCCCTCCGGTAGTCGTGACTAATCTCCGCGATCGAGTTAACCGTGAGACTCACGACGACGACGCGGCGGTGTCTCTCAGGTAGGAAGGCGATAGATAATCGTGATAAAAGATTCTCAGGTAGCGCGACTGAGAGCCGTCAATGAGGTTGGCTCGAGAGTCGGCGAAAGTGAAAAAGATTCGCGTCCAACGTGTTGTCTCCTCGCGAGGATCAAGCTTTTGAAGTGATTAGCTGTTCGCATTAATTGATACCCAAAATAAAATTATTACAAATGAATAGTAGAATAAAAATTCTCCACACACTTATTTTTATAGCTTTATAATATGCAGAATTAAAAAATTTGACATATATTGTCTATGCCAAACGTCCCACACAAACTTTTGTGTTCATTTAACATAATGGATATGTCAAATGATGACACTTCATAGCAATTTTAAAATTTAATAAATTTATAAATAAATTTTATAAATATTTAATAAATAAATTTTGTGTAAAATCAATATATTTTTAATGACTAAATTAACATCAAAAAAATTTATTCACTGTCTGTAGTCAATTAGTCTCATTACAAAATAAAATCAACATTTTTTTCCTGCCAGTTTTAATGGATAAATCCTGGCACTAATAATAAGAAACATAATTTATTGTGTAAAATTATAAATATGTGCACATTATTATTCTTACACTTTTTTCAATTGTTTTAACAATTTCATATTTAAATTCAATTAACACAACAATAGTATGTTAAACTAACACGTGTTAAATATTTGACACAATTTTAACAAAAAAATATTTTTTAACAAGAAAACATAAATTTTCCAGCTGTGTAGAATCATTTTTCATTAATATACAAAAAAAATTGAAAAAATGAAATATGCGGATGATATTAAGGAGAAGGGGAATGGTGGGGGATTTAAGGCTGTTCAAAAGAAAGATTGCCATCATTACGAAGGTAGCGAGTACTGGTATGATTATTCACGCGAGAAAGAAAGCGACAGATAATTTGGCGAATAACTTCGAGATCGTTCAACGTGTAATTACGCCTCGCGAATTAATTGCTCTTTCGCTTCTTGCCGCGGGAGAGGATTATCTATCTCGTTCGTAAAATCCATAGACGAAAAAGTGCGGAAAAACAAAAAGGAGAGGCGGAGTTGACAAGGGTTGTGGGAAATGAGGCAACAGCCACCAAACGTAATTAGAGTCGCGATAATGAGAAGTTTAGTTTTTCGGAGGTAGTACTTCTCCTCATTAAGTGGACGTGCATGACCTTCTCTCGTTGGTCGAACTTGAATGCTTTCTTTCGTCCGTGTTGTGTTGCACACGAGTTTGCGCCTCAAGTGTCGTTGATAATCGTGAGATCGACTCCGCGCCATTTCCATCAAACTCGGATCGAAAATTCCGTTCTTCGATTTTAATTTTTCGCTCTCAAATTAATTTTTAATACTTCCTAATATCATATTAATTTATTTTTTATTTTTTTCCTAAATATCTCTCTTGACTGTCATGCTCTTGCAAAATCGCATATTTCTCGCGGACAAATATTTTTTTCGCAGACACAATGTACCGGGAGGGAGGGCGGCGGGGTGGGGGGGAGGGATACGACGTATTGCTTTGCAGGACGATGTCGAAATAGGGAACCAAATTGCTGTGCGAGTGAAGTAACGAGTAACTATGGCGGGATCCAATTCAAATTTAACTCGTGATCACCGCGATTCAGGCAAACGTGTAATAATCAACGATTTCGAAGGGGGCAGCGTGCAAGAGGGAGCCCCATTGTCTTTGCAAAATTATCATGACACCCTCGGGGCGCACGATCGATCTACGAAACGAGCACCTTCGACTCTCGATCGACAAGAGCGATCCTTCCTACGGTCCGCAGAGACTATCGAACAATAATAAAGTAAATTTCCTTACTTCTTACAATGCCTCATATTGAAATATTTGATTGTCCGTCAAGAAAAATCTATTTCATAAATAAATATTTCTAGCTTAATATTAATATTTTGTAAATGTTCGCTACAAATTTGATTATTTAGTGCGATAAAAATTTGTATATGCTATTCTTTTTTTCGAAAATTACATAAGTATTACAAATTATTTATATCTAATTGAAAAAAAAAAAGATTTAACGCCCCTGTTGAAATATTATCAACTTTTTTCTATAAATATTTAAAAAAAATAGAAATATTAAAAAATATATTTAAATATAAATATTAAAAAAGAAGCGAATATTCATGAGCATTTCTTTATTAATGCATGAAAATATTTTTTTCTTGCGACTTGACATGTGGTTCACGAAACGAGGAAATTGCGCGCGTTGCACATTGTTACGTTAATGAATAATCGAGAGAGAGAGAGAGAGAGAGAGAGAGAGAAAGAGAGATTGTCCTCCCATTCCCCCAGAGATTCGTGGGATTTTTGACAGTTGGTCATTTGCACAAACACACATACATGTTCGTACGCATATTTCCCTTTATTATGCACTAGTACTCTCGAACTGCGTGCGTAGAGGATATTGTCCGATCCACGTGACAGCTGGAGGATGCGTGCGGACATCGCAACGATGCATACGGCGGCAGAAAAACTGAAGCCCCATCCTAAATTGTTGCATGCATCGAACGCGAATGTCAACGATGTCAACAAACAGGTTTATCCGCGTCCAAAATAAAACTCGCTAAAATTTTTTTCGTATTTCATTTCGATATAAACACAATATTTTAACACACACACACACACACATATATATATATATATATATATATATATATATATACACACACACACATGTGTGTGTGTATAAAGTTTTAATCGACACGAATATATCCGCGCTAAAGATACGTCGAGATGCAGCATATCTCAAACATACAGCGAACATATTGGAACATTGTAATCTACATCTGGCTGTCAACCGCGACTTTTGAGATCTCTCTCGCCTCCCCCCCCCTCCCCCTCCTCCGTCTCTCCCCGTCAATATGCATTTCTGAGTCCGCGCCGAATGCACGCGACTCCTCGAGGCGCCGAATTAATTCGTCGCGCATCGCGTGACAACAAACACGGCGATCGCATCGCGAAATCAATGACGTTGTCCGACAACTTGATCTGTCTTTCTTTTTTTTTTTTTATTTTTTTTATTTTTTTTTATTTAGCCCTCGTCGAGAGATCATCAGGTGTCGAGAGAGCGATAACTTTCGGCCGCCTCTCCTCTCTCTCTCTCTCTCTCTCTCTCTCTCTCTCTCTCTCTCTCTCTCTCTCTCTCTCTCTCTCTCTCTCTCTCTCTCTCTCTCTCTCTCTCTCTCTCTCTCTCTCTCTCTCTCTGTGTGTCTCGATTTGGCGATCGCGGGGATTCGAAGAGAGGAGAGAAGAGATCGCGATAGTAACTCCGTCGAATTCCGCGTTGGCAGAAGAAGAAAAAGGGGATGATCAAGCAAAAAACCCTCGCAACAAACGCCCAATAATTTTAACGAGTCACCGAGGCCAGCCTTTCGTATAAACTTTAATTGGTACTCAAATATTTGCATGGCTCCTCCTCGAATTCTGCCCTTCTTTGTCCTGCTGTTGCGGATAGCGCGAGCGTCTTTTCATCCCTCCCCCTTCCCAAAAGAAAAAAAAGTCCCACTTTATCGAGATACAGAGCAGCACAAAATACTTATTAATTCTGAGTTACAATTAAAACTTGAAAAATGGAATTAGTTTTGTAAAGCTCCGATTTTTTCCTCCTTCCCGATACGCTTTATTGAATAAAGATTTTTATTTTTTAATTCTATATCTAATTAATTATTTCTAAGTCATTATTTCTTTAATTAATATATTAACTGTAACTTTAAAAGAGAGAGAGAAAAAGAGAAAAATTAATAATAATTTATTTAATTAATATATTAATAATAAAAAAAATATAAAATAAATATTAATAATAATTTCTCGAATCAATAATTAAATAATTTTAGTAAATATTAACAATAATTAATATGCTTGCAAAAAAAAAATTTATAAAATATATAGAAAACAAAAGATTTAATACAATATTATAAAATTATATTCAAAAGATTTGAAATATATATAGATATTAATTAATTAATTAATAGGCTATGTCACTTAATTAAAAAAAAATAAATATATGTGATTTTAAAGTTTTCCCTTTGATTTAAATGGAAAACTACTTGAATATTCAAATATTCTTTCGCGTCTTCAGTTTGAAATATTTTTCGCCCCTCGCCCAAAATACGAGGATTATTTTTGACATTCACATAATACCCGATTTTTCCCAACCTTCAAAGATTCATACACGCAGAGAGTGACCATCAGCATCCAACTCTCGCTCGTATATTGAATTAAGTACATGTAAGCAGCAATCGCTGCGTGTATTCATGCCAACGCTATCGGGGTATCAATTTCGAATATACGTCCGATGCATCTCGACCGGTTCTTCTCTTCCCCTCCTCCTTGATGGGATTTCCTCGGCTAGTTTTCTACGGGGTCACGAGGGAATAAATAAATTCAGCGAATAATTCCGTTCGGGTAGAGAGCTCCCTCCCTCCCCCTCCCCCTCCCCCTGGTGACCGGCCAGGGCGTGTTAGCATTGGGGCTATTCAAGCGAGTCCGCGGTAGCCTCGGGACATCACGAGCAGAAAAGCACGTTCCTTCCTTCTCTCGCCTCTCTTCAGAAGAGCTCGCCTTCTCCTCCCCGCTCCCCCTCACCCGCCACTCCCCTCCCCAGTGTGCAGCTTCCCGCCGTATCTTTTACCTCCCATCTTCCTTTTCGTTTTTCTCGGGTAAACGGTTCTTCATACGTTTCCCCCATCGTGCGCGCAGAGAGAGAGAGAGAGAGAGAGAGACCTTCCTTCTCGCGAATCGAGCTTTGCGCGAGATCGTGCGATACTTCCGCTGCTGAAATCTTGTTACAAATTCTTGGATAAAATTCAACTTCGCGAAACGAAAATTAAAATTTGAACATTGCATAATATTTTATTCTTGCCGACGTATTATTTCGTTAATCGGAGATCCCGGCAGATTTGATTAATTGAAATTAATAAAATAATCATTATTAATCGTGATTATTTCTGTAATTGATATATCGTGTTAATAATAACTTTGACAGATGTTTAATCATTAATTTCCTTAATTAATATATTACTAATAATTTTTTAAATTTATATATTAATAATAATTTGAATATGTTATATTTTAATATTTAATAATAATGTTAATAATAATTCCTTAATAATTATAATACATATATTAATAATAATATTAAGAGATTATAAAGAGATATTAATAATAATTATAATAGAGATAATAATAATTTTAAGTGATATTGATAATAATTTCTTTAATTCATATATTAATAATAACTTTAACAAATATTCATGACAATTAATTATTTCTTACTAATTTTTGAGAGTCAAAGGGAAAATGTGAAATCTAAATTATATATAAACTGTGCCTGTATTAATAATCTGACAATGCAATATTTGATGATCGCGAATTTTTGATCTTATAAGATCGTACTAGCACTTTTACAGGCAATCGTGCAAATATTCGTCGTGTAGATAAAACGGCGTTCAACATTAATGCCTCGTTTATACGAGCGCGAGTTAAATCTCAGCGATCGTGCTTCGTTACCACGAATGTACTTCGCGAATCTAGAATCTCTAGTATAGCTCTGATAACTGGCGGTGAATTCGTGCTCGCAAATTATCGAGCCTCGGATCGATGACAGTTGATATCAACGAGAAGAGAAGAGACTGTCTGTTCTCATCTATTAAAATAAATAAATAATTTCATTGAAGAAGTTTTCGTCATTCAAGAATAATGATATTCAGCCAAAAGTAAGGATCACATCCAACGTGTTTAATTAATGAAAGTTAATGAAATAATAAAATATTAATTATCAATAATTATTAATTATGATTAATTATTTCATTTATTAAAATATTAATAATAACTTTAATAGATATCAATAATGATTTTTTTAATTAATATTAATTCTATACACTCTTGCATCTTTATATTTGTAGATCGATTCGCAGTTTTAAAAAATTACTGTAATCATAAAAAATATATAAAGAATATTGAAAATATGCGAAACTTTATTTTTGCAAAATATTTAAAAATATATTTTTAAAAACTATTATCGAGACTTTAAAAAGCAGCAATGACTACAATTGGATAAAATCACAAAATTCTCATAGAAAGTTTAAAAAAAAAGAGAGAGAAGAATATAAAAGAAAAGAAAATAAAATTTCAAGGAGAGAAAATCTCGAAATGAAAACATTTTGCCCTGAGCCTTTTACCTCAAACGCTGCTTGTCTGTCCCTACGCCGATCAGCTGATTAGGTCAATACAAAATGACGTGCAAGTTGCTATCTTGTCAAAACATGATATAATATTATTCATATACAGGACGCCGATAGAGCGTTAAAGCGAGGCTGACCTGAATTTTAAATTACATTTTGATCGGTACTTTCAACCGCGTAGTCAACTATCCCGAGATTATTTAATTGAGCGATCCCGAGGGTTAAACGTAATTGGGGAAACCTTTATACCGTTTATGTCGAACGGCAATGAACTCTGCCCGTATCATTCAAATATGCTCATCCATATCCAGCGTTAAAATCTCTCCCTTGATTTCATTCAAGTCTCTCGTTTTTATTTCCCATGCGTTGTAATATTTAAATTTTACGTATACCTAATGTGCAAAAGATTTAGTTAAAAAAGAAAATATTCTCAAGATAAGTGATTTATTATAAATCATTATTATATCGTTCATATATTTAGATTATTATAGACATTATTATAAGATCTCAAAAAATTGAATCTGAAATAAATATACACTAATATTTATATTTACTTTAGATAATTATGATATCTTTTGAGTTACAAATGATTAATTCACTATAAATGTTCACGACTTTCATTGTGTCTTAGATCCATCAGACGTGTCGGCAACACGTTAAAGCAGAAATGATTCGCGCGAATCCATTCCGACAGTTTTTCCACGTACGCCCACAAATGAGCAAGAACAAAACAGAGAGAGTCTAATAGGATTATAATTCATCGGGCCTCTCGCAGAAGAGAACGAAGTAGAAAGAGAGAAAGACAGAGAGAGAGAGATGCGCGGGAGATAAGAGTTTAACGCCGACAAAAGCGTCCCTTCTCCCCCCTACCCCCTTCGCCCCTCCCTTCGGACTCAACCCTCGTGTGTGCTCCAGGCGGCATCACCTTTTTTTTTCTTTCCTCCTCTTGCGCGGGTCACGTACCTCCCTTATTGCGGCACGTCCGAAGGAACCGGTGCATAGGTGACTGCTCGATTATATACCGGTTTCCCCGGCACGCCGGAAGGGAGACGACAAGGGGATCCTTGACTTCGCTTTCCCGCGTATTATCGCGCCCGGCATCTCTCCCGCGATTATTACGACTCGCCGTGAAGGTCAATTTCTCTCGCTAGGGGAGTAAGCAGTTCAACGCAAGGAGATGTACACAGAGCACGTATCGCATAAATTAAGTAAAGAAGAATAAAAAAAAAGAATTATTCCATTTTTGTCTACTACTTCCTCTTGTAGACTGAATTTTTTCTGCTATCGTTAATTTTCAAGAATGAAGGGGAATGTTAGAGAAAGCTTGCTTTCCTTTGCAACAGCTGATAGCTTGTCAAAAAATATATTTTGACAAGGTATCAGCTGATGGCTTGTCAATAAATATATTTTAAAAATTTTTACGATAAATAAATTTATCTTAATCTGTGAGAAGATTCTTAATGGCCGAAATGAAATGAGAAACGAAGCGAGACAAGGAGAAAGGAAGAGAAAAAAATGGACTCGGGTATCCTAATAAGATTGTTGCACGTATGATTCGAGAGCGGTGATCATATTTGGGGATGCTTCTTTAATTCTTTCCTCGAAAAAAAATCTTAACATCTATGTTGAATTACGTCATGATGATAGTAGATCCCATTGCTTATTTGTCATATTCAAATATAATGTCATATTTATCATCCTGCGCCTTAAATGTCAAACTTTGCATGATGTCAGACTTTGGCAAAGTGACGTTCGTGGAAAGTGTTTAAAGTAATGACAAGCATGAGAAAATAATTACAATCGAGGATTTAATTCGATAAATTTATATTTAACAGTTAACATTTTTTTTTATATATAACCAAATTTAATTAATTAACTTTGTTCGATCGAGCAACGATGTTTATCCACTCGAGGCTCGCGGCAACAAAACGGCCGTTCGTCGCGGAATTATCGGCTCGAGGAAAGCGCAATGGAAGGTGCTAATTCCCGAGCCACAATAGCTTGAATTACGCACGATAAGCGTGCGATGGAGGGCGCGCGATGGTGGCTGGAGAGAAGAGGAGGACAAGGCCCGACAATGCGCGCCTGCGTACAACAGGTGCGCGGGATAATGGGTAATACTGGCGATGGACTTCCGGTCGGTATCCTCCATTGAAACGGGGATGCAATTAAGTGTCTTTTTAAAAGGCCTTTAAATCAATGCAACGCGTCCTCGCGCGCGGAAACAGCTGCGAACGCCTCTCTTCCCGCCTTAATCCCTTCCTTCTCAACTTCCCCTTCCCCCCACCCCCACCCCCTCCTTTCCTCCACCGATTCCCGCCTGCGTTTATAAGCCGTGATTAGTAACACCGCCGCGTAATCTGCTGCCAGTGCGCACTATTAAAGTGTGGTCTGTTAAAAGGACACAATCTCTTGACACTCATCTCTACTTCTTGCCGCGTGTTTGATTAATGGATGTTATATACTTTTTATTATTATTATATAAATATTATATACAAATTCCGTGAAAGCATGACGTTATAATTGATTAATACTCTGCTGAATTAGTTTAATTTCGATTGAGACATCTTGAGAATAAAATGTGCCTGCCTACGAAGATGATAAACAGATGACCTACAACACACGCCGAGGTGAGAGATAATAGAATCAGAATCCTGTTTCCTGTTTCTACGGAGGTCTATCTATCTCGGGATACTCAGAAGAGATAGGGCAGGAATGTCGCCGGGATTCACGTGTTGATTCTGACCCTGTCCGCTCGTGGTTTCTACAAAGCTATTCTCGTTAAAGATTCTTGGAAAGTCGTAGTACGATATCCTCCCTAAATAAAGATGTAAGAGATTTTTGTGCTATGTTCATAATTAAGTATAAAAATTGAACGATCCAATATTATTTTTAGTTTAAAAAAAAAAATTGATAAGAGACTCTTTATAATGCATAAGAGACTCCTTATCAAATTTTCACTATTTAATTATTAAAATAATTATTAAAATAAATATTATAATAAAAATTATTAAAATAAAATATATTAATTATTAAAATAAAAATAAAAATAAAATAAAATATTTTGTTAACAAAAATTAGATTATTATAAGAATAAAATAATATTTAAATTTATTTGAAATAAGATATTAAATGATTGGGAATATTAAATGATATTAAATTCGAATTAAATAATATTAAATTTATTGAATGATATTAAATTTATTTTAAATATTCCATATTCGTTTATTTTAAATATTTCATATTCGTTCGAATTAAATTAAAAAATGGCGTGCATTTTTAAATTCAGAACAATAACTATAATAATAGAAATAACCTCGAATTTAATATATTTAATTTAGAAAATCTACGCTTTTTTCCTCCATATTAATTTCGTCAGAATATTGATAAAATCAATCTTCGGCGAAGTGGAAACGACCGGTATTCGTTGTTCCACGACCGAAAGGATACCTCGCGATCAGAGAGGTCGAAGCACTAGGGGCACAAGATTATCGACCGCGAAATCTGCATAGGCAAAAGTCGTGAACCATTAAAGTCGTCGGCTTAAAGGCGATTTTACGGCGCCCATAAAGCATTACGGGATCCCGTGATGGCATTAGTATTACGTAAGAATCACGATGCGGCGCTCGCGGGGGACAGCAGGTGCTCTCCTCGACATTGCGTGAAATAATAAACGTCATCATCCCCTTGTTTTATTCGTCCCTTCAGAATGCAAGCGTTGTCGCACACGTGCATCTGTCATTCAACTTCGCAGCAATATTTGCTATGAAAATGAAAGAATCTTGTAACATGATTTGTATATATAAATCAGCTGATCAGGTGATTCTCCAAGTAAAGCTCTGATTAGCTAATCAGCTGATCTATTTTGTCTTAAAGATTTTTAATATTAAATATTAAAAGAAAAAATTAACTAAATGCAATCCAAAAATCCTACAAGGAGTTGATGTTTTACAACTTCTCGCTTTTATGGTTACAAAATATTATTAATACACTATTAGAAAATTTGTGTTTTATTAGTGACGGGATTTATTTATTAAAATTTATAGAAAAAATATTGATTTTATTCTATAATAAAAATAATCAATAATATTTCCTCAAGTTAATTTTATTAAAAATATATTGATTTTATGAAAAATTGATTTCAAATTAATATAAAGTTTCAATTCATTTTATATTGAAAAATTAACATAGTGTCACCATATTACATTAAATTAGCGTTTATAAAAATTTGTGTGGACACGCGATATATATAAAATTTAAATCAAATTTTCCAACAGTGTACGACAAATATAACGTGCAAAAATTCGAAGATCCAATATGAAAGGAACAATGTAATCACAAATATCGAAGAAACTTATTGTATCCACAACTGGACAGAGGGACACGTTCTTGCATAAGATTTCATAGATATTCACGATATGAGATCCATGGAATTCTATCAGTCACCGATTAATAATCCCTTCTTGGATAAATTCTCTCTCTCTAACTACATCCCGCGGTGAGGATAATACATTGACATCCACTTCTTTTTTATCTTTAAGGCATATCCAAAGAATTTTACGATCCTGATCGACTATGAAGGAATAATAAATATTAAAGGATCGCCACGTGTTATAAGAAGACTGGATAATGCCCTATGAAGACAACGGGTGGTAAAGTATTTCGTGGCGATATGTAGTAGTAGTCTGTAAAAAGATCCACCCGATGAAAACTACCGTGAATTATGGAGAACGTGGCATAAATAAATCAGTTCTAAGAGAGCGATCTTAGAACCTCTATCCGGATCGCGACCACCTGCGAAGTGAACGATAAGAGAATGTCTTTGCCTATAAAATGTGAGCATTTCGAAATGGAAGAGAAAGTCTATGACTCATATCTTAAGTTGCTAATAAAATTGCATACGCTAATCAAACGCATGGAAATATGCCTCGAAACCAACCGTTCAACGATATTCGATGAAGAGGGATGTATTTTATTTTCCCATAGCTCTAGCGAATATTCGGATTTTTTAATTTTATTTATTTATTTTTTTTTACCTTTTCTTATTTTTGTTTTATTTTTTTTTTGTATTTATTTTATTTATTTATTTTATTTTTTTATATAATTTTATTAATTAATTTAGTATTTAAATATTATTTTCTCGAATAAATTTAATATCATTTAATTTGAATATCATTTATTAAATTGAAATTTATTAATTTATTAATTTTATTATTAATTTGAATTTAATATTATTCGAACATTTAATATCGTTTAATATTTTATTTCGAATAAATTTAAATATTATTTTATTAAATAATAATCCAATTTTTGCTAACAAAATATCACTTTTCGATTTTTTAGTAAAAATTTTATAAACGTTCCCTATAACATGTATAAAGAACTCCTTATCAAAACCAAAAATCCTCTTCTTAAAACTAAAAGCATTATTTAACACTGCAACTAAATTTCCGTTGAAAATCCTCGCAAAAACACGCGGGCTAACCGCCGTAAAAAAAATTAACCGCTTCCGATACAAACGCGCCGTAATAAACGCGGATTTATCGCACGATTCTGGCGGAAATAATGGCGGCGCCAAAGTGAATCGTTCGCCGTTCAGGCAAAGCCTGAAGAAGTCCGTATAATTTAATAAAGAAATCGATGTCTCCCCGACGAGACGATTTCGGTCGCGGATCGCGCGCAGTCATCGTGAAAACTATCTGTCCGCAAATTGGATCGGACGGGCGACGAAGGGAGGGGGGAGCGGCGATAAAAAAGCAGGCGCGAAGAAGTTTTGCGGAGGAAATCCTGCGGACGGACGATTGACCGCATCTCGAGGACGAGAGGGAGAAGGATTCGCGGCGGAAATCGAGTATCATCGTCGTCATTCTCGAGCCGAGTCGGCTTGAAAAATATACGAGCTATACAGCTTAGGAGGAGATATAGATCTGTTTTTTTTTTTTTTTCCCTAGATTGATTAAAATTCTAAATTTTTTATCAAAACAAAAATCCGGCAAAAATCTTTTCTATTAAAAATGTTAAAATAAAAAGATGGAAAATCTGTTTACCTTTATTTTCGTCAATTGACAAAGTATTTTGTAATTTAAGTTTCATTCAAAATATATATAAAATTCGTAAGAGATTAGACATAGGAAATCAATTAATTCTTTTCTCATTAAACTAAAAATTAATATAATTAATAAAATTTAGTAACATTTTATATCTTCCTCGCCAACAAGAATTGTATAAAATTTCACATCATAATTTGAATTAAAATAGACTTTATTGTAAAAATTAATTATACTTTCTTAAACTGTAATTATTAATATGATTTATTAATTAAAGAAAATTAAAGATCTTTTTGCACAAAATCATACCATAAATATAGTTTCCGCCACTTGATTCCACTGCAGGAAGCCCGGGATAATAAATAAAAACCGGAATTTACTATGGCCTTATCGGTCCGCTCAGCGGACTTTTCCGGTCAACCCCGGATCGCAAGAACGAGAAAATATTTTAATTATTTTAATGAAATTTTCCAAAACCCGCCCTTCTCCTCTCCTCGACGATTTTAACGGCGATTCTTTGGCGAACGGTGACGTTGACTTATGCTTCCAGGAAATAAAGCGCAAAGGGAGGCGATACGGTATTCCGTAAAGCCGCCGCAGGTGTCAGCCTTTCTTGCGAATGCGCGCGCGGGGGGGAGGGGCGGGGGTAGGGAACCGGTATAAGGCCGGTCGGTTTTTGCCACTAAACAGGATTATCGAAATAACGCGAAATCGATTCTCGCACGCTCGCTGTGAAACCTGTGTGTGCCCCCCCTCGTGATTGCAACGGCAAGAAGGTAGACGCGAGGTGTCTGCACGCGAACGGCCGTTTTTTAATTTCGCGTCGAGCGTCGAGTTTTTCTTCGCAATTCCGCGCGATTTTCTTCATCGCGCGGTCATCATCATCATCATCGTGCGTGCGTGCGTGCGACGCATCATCAGCCTTCCTTCTTCGCAGGACGGAATTGTTTCTTATCTCGTAAGCGGAAAAATCCTCTCTCTCTCTCTCTCTCTCTCTCTCTCTCGAGAGAGAGAGAGCGCGAAATATTTCGCGTGACACGAGGGTGAGAAAAAGGTGTTTTCTTTTCTTATCAGCATTTGTCAATTGATAATAAAATTACTGATAATAATGTTTATTAGGAGAGGCGATAAATATTTATAGAAGTAAGTGTAATAATTAATTGCTGTTAAATAATTTCTGTTATGATCTGTTATGTCCTGATACCACGAACGATATCAGTATCAAAAGGTTCTAATAAACCGCTCGCTGTTTTGGACTACGATTTAATCACGGCAGGGCGAATCGATTGCATCGTAATAATTGCGAAATGAAATAGGAAGTGGCCGTAACATCGGAATCGTCCATCGCGAGACGAAAGAAGTCTCGATTAAGGTTCGCATAACGCACGTTAAGAGACGTCAAGGACGAGCGGCAGAGATATATATATATACATATATATATATATATATGTGTGTGTGTGTGTGTGTAGAAATTACCCCCGGCTATTCGGCTATTTTCTACGGCAATAACGATTATCCCTGGCGCAATTTCCGCCGGTCGCGATAATAAAGCAACGTAACCGAGGCACGATAAAGCGGAGCAATAACGATGACGAGGAACGTGAAACGGTTCACGTCACGCAGAACGCGCGATCTCTTTCTTTCTCTAACAAATTTAGAATATTACTAATTACTCAGTGACTCACTACACCTCGGCAAAAAGGTCCTCTTGTAACACAGAAACGCGACTCCTCTAAAAAGATTTTCACATGGAACGATGACGTGAGAAATATCACCTCATTTCAATTTTGACAGCAACTTTTTTATACTTATTTTTTTTTCTTTATTTTCACTGCGATTATTTATTTTTTCTACCTCAAAGACTTTTATATGTTAATTTATTATTAATTTTATTATTAATTTCATTATTAATTTATTATTATTAATTTTATTATTCTATCCATGACATTTAATTCTCAAAATAATAACTGTCATGGAGAAAATAATAAAATTAATAATAAATTAAAATGTCCTTTTTTTTTACGACGGATCTTCGAGTGTAATCGCTCTAAGTACGTTCTCCGGTAAAAGTTCACGCAAAAAGAAAGAAAACGTGTGATTTCCTCGAAGGGAAATAATATGCACGCGGAACGAATCCTGAAAGGTTCGTTGTGATTTTCAACGGTCGAATCGAATCAGTGAACTCGGTCTGAACTTGACGGAACGCAATACCTTTCCTTCTTTCTCTCTCGTGCTTGACGAGCGTATCGTTATAGCCTCGAGTGCAGCTCGGCCTCGTTATAGCACTGTCTCTCGTCTATCAAATGCAGAGCCAGCATCCTAAAGTAAGATCTAGTTACGCTGACCTGACACCTTCTGGCCGTGATTGCCGGCTCGAAGACTGAACTGTTTCTCAGGGCGATTATGCATTATCGTAAATTATTATGAATTATTATGAAATCGTAAATTGCAGAAAATTATTCAAGTAAGAGTAATAAATTGATTTCTTTTCTACGAATATGTGAAAGTGTACGTGAATATCTACGTACAATAGTAAATATTATTTTTAAATATTACATTTAATATTTTTATTACAATTTTTATTATAAAAATTAATTTTTATTATAAAAATATTTTAAGCTGTAGAAAAAAGAAAATTTACTAGAAAATGAAAAAATTCCTTTTTCCCATTTTTGACATTTCTTTCTCTTTTTTATTTTAGCACTTATATGTCAATCTATTCTATTAAAATTGCAAAGCGAGACAAAATTGAAAAGTTTATCGCTGGCTGTCAAGTACCATTCTTATCCAAGGAACCGCGTAATAAGGACGCACATTCGCAATGAATACGAGAGGAACCTACCATACATATCGTACTTGCATTTTAAATGCAACATCTCTCTGGAGGGAGTTCGGGACGAAAAATGGACCGTCCAATGACTCTTCCTGATTTCTTCACCTCGCTCGCGGCTTCCTTACCGGCGACGATTAATCTTCTCTCGCTGATTGCCGACGCGAGATTTAACGATCGATGATTTTTATCATCGCGGGTGGCGGCTTTTTAGCGCGACGAAAATGGAAGGGGCGCGAGCAAGACACGATTCTTCGTCAAATACCTTCGATACTGACTTGAAAATGCATTGAAAAACCACAAACGCGATAAGTGTTTTAATTTTATTCCGCGAAATCGCGTAAAAAATAAACATTATTTTTTATACATTCATATATTCCTTTAATTTAATCTCGAATGATAAGGACTTGAAAATAATAAAATTTTTGCTTTTTTAATCTTCAAATCATTTTTTTAAATGCTCTGATTCTTCGATTTCTACCTTTCAGTCTATAAAATATTAAAAATATTAGAAATGTATATTAAAGTCTTATTTAAGTGTCTCGCAAAGCGCTTTAAAGAAAGAGGATCGCTTTAAAATCGATAGATTACTTAATTTTCCGGCTTTATTATCCTCGCATTATTATTGTCCTTTGTGTTTCTGCCACGTGATTGAAACACGCGCGAAGGTGGGCTGGGCGCAATAAAAATTCGAACTTTTGCAATCGCGACCGACTGAGAGATTACGACCCTTTCTGTCTCTCAGTTCGACAATTAAGGGAGGCATTAATCACTTTAATTACTTGTCGAGCCAGCCACGAGCGTTTGGCTTAACGGTAATGAATAATAAATACTACGATACCATCGATCATTCGACATGTGTAGCAAGTCGGGCTCAGCCCGAGAAGCCCGTCTCCGATTGTAATTTGTTCGCCCATTAATCCACCGCCGACATTAATAAAGTCCAATGAAAGGGCCGATCAAAAATTAAGATCTTTTCGCTGTCTCTTTCGCACGTTATCGAGACCAAATGCCATGTACGAGATGACGTCCTTTTTTTTTTTTAATGCCACATTTATTATGTGCTTATATTTAAATACTATAGGATAAGAATTTTATTATAACTGAAAATAATAAATTTTGATGAAAGAAAAAAATGTTTATTTAGGTCATATAAGTAAGGATAGCAACCAGCGGAGCGAATTCTTTTCCCTTCCTTCTCCCGCCATTTGTCTCAACTAACTTTATTATTTTTCTACGGTAACGAGATGAGTAATGAGACACGGTCTGCCCTTAACTTCTCTTCGTAGGCGAATCAAAAGCTTAAGAGCTGGTGAGGCGAGAAGATTTACAACGTTACGCGATTTTTTTTCTCCCCCCTTTTGTTTCTTTTTCTAACTACATCTTTTCTCATTACGACAAGCTGTGCTTCGTATTCTTCAAACAAATTGGATTTCTCCTGCAAAAAAAAAAAAATAGAGATCGATTTGGATAATTAGAACAATCAGGAAAAAAAAAAATAACTAGCTTTCACGATTAAAAAGTAAAAGAATCATTTTTAAATCCTTATCATTCGAGATTAAATTAAAAAATATAGAAATGCATAAAAAATAAGCGTATTAAATGTATAAATATTTTTCTAATTTAATTAAGATAAATTAAAATAAATAAATCAAGCTAATAAATTTTAAAATTAAAATATTCTAAATAAATTATAAAAAAAATATATCAAATGTAAAATTGCTGACATAAATTAATACAATCATAAAATTAATTAGTAATGTTATTAAACATGAAATCAATCAAGATACATCACAAAATAACTTCGTAATTAATTACAATATAAAGTATAATAAAGCGTGTTGACAAAGATCATCTTTTAATCGAAATAATCTGCAGAATGTCATCTTTAACAAAAAATCGAAAGATGTCATCTTTAACAAAAAACAATATCGAAAAACGGAGTTGCAAAAAAATTATTAAAAAAAAAAGAGATGACGAGAGGAGAGAGGAATTGGCGAAAAGAAGGCTTCAGAGCTGCGGCAATTAACTTCCCCTAATAAAGCGGCGGTTCATTTCGGAGTCGAAATTAATTTCTCCGCCGCGATAACGACAATCCCCCCGCCCCAAGGTCTCTTCCTCCCGATCGATCGGATCGATTTTTAACGCGGGCTAGCGTTAATAAGAAACGATCGAGAGATTGATCTCGGCGGACTCGGTTAGTTGCACGAAGATGAGGAATCCCCGTGACTTGCAACGCTAAACTCAAACACAGAGAATCGCGCTGTTTGTTATCTCTGACGTTCCTTGTTTATCACGGTTATTTATTTTTTTACGCACATCATTTATATAATATTTTAAGATAATTTATTATTATTCATTATTTATATATTAATATTTATTATTTACATTTACGTAATATGTATAATATTCTAATATTATAATGTATATAATATGTATAATATGTATAATATTTATATAGCATATTTAGGTATATATTTAATATTTATTATTTATATTAATATTATGAGATAACGATGCTAACAATTCTAAAGACAAAAACAAGATTTTTGAACTAAAAATAATTTTTTTTTTTTTCAATCAAACAAATATATTTTGTTAATTTTGACTTTTTTTACTTAAATAAATAAATATATAATTAATAAAATTTGTTCAAGATTGTAACGCCAAGAATGCCAAGAATCCAATACGAGTGGGCTGATCGAACGAGAGACAGAGTCTTCGCGGTCGATATACATATATATGTACGTATACACATGCGTGTTTATCTGTCAAACCGGCTTGTCTATCTGTCAAAATTCTTCTACCGAGCTTCTTCAATCGTCATCCCGCTATTATCCGCGGGGATCTAGGATTGTCTCTCACACGCCCGTTCGCATAACGGTACAACGATATAGCGACGGATATCAAACGGCCATATATCGTTTCCACGCGGAAGAAAATTATCGATCCCGGATGAAGATCCTGACCAGAGTCGCGATGCCTCCTCGATTCAAAGGAATATCAATGACTTTGACCTCCGCGGATGACAATGAATCGAGCGCTTGACTTATGACTGAACTGTATGTCATTACAAAGAGTGTATCAAATGTGCAATATTTTGTTATATGTATATTATATATATATATATATATATATATATATATAATTCCAGAAAATTTTTTGAGATTTAGTTGAGCTCTTTTTATTTCAATCTTATTCCCATTTTATTGGGAATTTTAAGCGCTTATTGTTTTTTATTTATGATATTAAAAACAATATTACACCTACAATAATAATGCTTATATATATTTAAAAGAATTTAATTTATATATATATATATATAAGATTATTATTATATCAATTTTTATTGAATAATAATAATTAATTGCATAATAATAATTTTATAATAATTATGATTACTTTTTCATGAATTTATATAACAAATAAAAATTATATTCTTCTTATACAAAAGCAAATTATTATTATATTAATTATATTATTATTATATCAATTTTTATCGAATAATAATAATTAATTGCATAATAATAATTTTATAATAATTATGATTACTTTTTCATGAATTTATATAACAAATAAAAATTATATTCTTATACAAAAGCAAATTATTATTATATTAATTATATTATTATTATATCAATTTTTTATCAAATAATAATAATTAATTGCATAATAATAATTTTATAATAATTATGATTACTTTTTTCATGAATTTATATAACAAATAAAAAATTATATTCTTCTTATACAAAAGCAAATTATTATTATATTAATTATATTATTATTATATCAATTTTTTATCGAATAATAATAATTAATTGCATAATAATAATTTTATAATAATTATGATTACTTTTTTCATGAATTTATATAACAAATAAAAAATTATATTCTTCTTATACAAAAGCAAATTATTATTATATTAATTATATTATTATTATATCAATTTTTATCGAATAATAATAATTTTATAATAATTATTATTTTTTTCATGAATTTATAACAAATAAAAAATTATTCTTTTTTTATACGAAAGCAATAGAGATCAATATTGAAATTAATAAAATAAAACAATTACTATAATAATTAATTATTAATATACATTACATGCATATTTCTAGTAGTGATTAATTATCAAATAAATGCAAGCAACATTTTTGCGAAAGCGAAATGCAACTGTGAGAATGCAGAATTCTATTCCTTCTACAACCTTGTAACTTCCTCTTCTCGTATCCTCTCGGCTTTTCTTCCTTCCTTTTGTCGTTCAACTTAGGGACAATTCGAGATAAATTATGCTGGGACAGGACGACAATGTGTACACAGACTGCGTCGCGATATCCTCGCCTCCCTATCCAATACGAATCTGACTTTTAGGCGGTATGAAAAATCGTGCTACGTCATCCTCGGTAATTTCAACGAGATTATATTATCGAAAAGCTTGGTTCTCGAGTATTCTTATACGAATTATTCGGCGCAAATTTTAAGAAAGAGAACACATCGCGATCCCCGTCGAGGATCCCATTCGCGACTCGACGCATTCGAATACACATCATTCGGGTCCTAACTAAGGTCCTCGCCCCGTCCCCCCTCCTCCCCTCCCGCTCCACCCCTCGCACTTCATCGAAGACATCGTGTGTCGAGAGCACTTTCGATTCGTTCTGGATTCGACGCCGCAGACCCGGTTTACGACCGCGACTCACCTCCCCCTCCCCTTCTCCTCCTCCCCCTCCTTTCCGTCCAAGGTGACGACGAGAGGTCACCGACGCGACCCCCACACGCGCTGAAAGCGAGCGCGAATGAAAACCACCATCCTCCTGGAATGGTACCATCGAATGGGCCCCTAGGGTAAGGGTATGCGCATTTAAGGCCGCATTTGTATGCGACCCCGCGCACTTTCTTGCGCGCGCGCGCGCGCACGCTATGTCGATCCCGTTGTACCCTCAAATTGGCTATTTCCACAAAGGGGGAGATGTGGGGAGGGGAGGGGTGGGGAGAGAGCGAGACCAAGGAAAGTACTCGGCGACGCCGGAATTCGTCTCATAGAAATCAGACTGTCGCTTTGTCAGCGTCCCGAAGAGGGGCGGCGGCGGCGGCGGCGGCGGCAACGTAATTCCATTGGACCTTTCTCGCGAAGACCAATTTCCTCGTCGTCAACAATGCGTCGTCCCTGCGTCTCGAAAAAGCCAGCCGGCGAAAAGCGCGCCTTCGTCGAAAGAATCGGACGCGAGTGCCTTCGTCGCGCGACGTCCATTCAAGGCAGGTGCTCATAATTCACAATGGCTACGGACGACAATTGCAATTCCGTGAACGGAGGATGTATCCTCCCTCCTTTAGAATCACGAAATTGTAGTAACGTGTTCGTAATATAATTATAATTATATTAATATGATATTGTAATAAAATTAATATTATGTTAATTTAATATAATAATTATAATATTAATATTGTGTAATTGTAATAATATTAATATTTATAATTATGTTAATATCATATTAATTATAATAATATTAATTATATTAATTCTAATTATACTGTAATTATATAATTTTATATAATACTCGATTTCATGTCTTCAATATTATACATATATTTTAATGATATATACTATATTAATATATTTCATCAATATTATATTTCATAATAATATATAATATAATATAATATTAATATAATTTATTATTAATATAATATTAATATATAATATAATATAATATTAATATAATATAATATCATATTAATATAATTCTTCAATATTATGTATTACCATATTATATAATATTAATATAATTCTTCAATAGAATATATTACAATAATATATAATATTGAAGATATATCTTTTCTTCAATATATTGAAAAATATATATTAATGTAAAATATATGTCTAGCTCTGAAATAATTTTCAACCACGAGTATTATGGAAAAATAAGGACATTGTCAACATAATTAATTATTAATTTTATAATACCTAACGTTATTAATTAAATTGAATTAGATATTTATTTAATTAATTAAATTATTAATTTAATAATACTTATTGTTAATAAATTTAACACCTTGTTTTGTTACTGCCACTTCTTTCAAAGATCCGGTATATATTAAATTTTTTTTCTCTCTTCGCCAAAGAAGCCTTGCCGGTAGTGCGGATTGTCGAGCGAAGGAAAAAGGAGCGAAGGTAACATGCAGAAGAGACACGTTAACCAGAAGGCGCGCGGGATGTCCGTCTCGTTCATGGCTGCCATATATCACGAGCGCTCCGAGGCAAAACACAAGGCATCACGGTGCGGAACCACGTGTGCACGCACACACATTATATCGTATGACGTTGTCGAGGCCCCTGATGACGATTTCAAGAGTGACTGATGCCCGGACGAGGAAGGCGCGCTTATAAAGAACGGCGTCTTGCTGAGCAACAATCCGGCTTGTTAGTAACGAGATGTGCTCTTGCTTCGCGATATCTCCCCTCTTCTTTGTCACTTGCCAGGCTTTTGTCTCGTTTCATTGTGCGGTAGAGAGATTATTGCGAAATTATATTTCAATATTTAATTTTTAAATTAATTTCAGATATTAATCGAAGAAATTAATCGTGTCCGTCAATTTTAATATTTTATATAAGAAAATGTTATTATTACAGTATATTTTGTACTTTTGCAATAAAATACGAGTTATTTAAATTGTGGAAAATTACATAATTATTCTATAATTACAAAATTCCTTGTTTTCTGATTATGCCTTGTGTAATTTTAAAAATATAATTTTAAAAATATATTTTTTTTTCTTGTATAAAATCAATAGGTGACATCAAATCATAATAATCAGATAATAACCGCAATTAATTAAAAGAAAAATTAAAAAAAAATATATATATATATAATACAATTGAAAATATTTAATAAATAAAAATCTAGTGGAATATTTTGCAATTGCAATTAATTTCGTGGAGCATCGAGCAGATGCAGGTATTGTTATTCGGCAGGGCAACGTCCTGAAATCGCCCGTATTGTTCCTCGGATTGCGCGATAAAAATGGCATTCGAGGTTCTTTTTTTCCGACGGAATGATGAAGTGACCAAAGAAGCGAACACGCGCCCAGAGCGACGGTGAAGAGAAAGGAAATGGCGCTCGGTGCCCGAGAAAAGAATATTCAAAAGGGGCACGGACAATAAATGCGCGCGTCTTCCTCGCTCGGGAGGGTGCCGTCACACTTGACAATCAACTCGTCCGCCTCGGCATCGACAGCCAAGTCGCTGTCTTTCGAGAAGAAACAAAAACATGAATAATCTCTTGTCTCGTGCGAGTCAAATTGTACTCTTTTCTTTAATTATTGTTAGGCCCACAAAAAATATTATTGAAATATTATTAAATATTATTAAATTATTAAATTATTTAATTATATTTAAATTTTTTAATTATTATAGAAATTTAAATTATGTTAAATTACATTAAATTATTTACCTTATTCAATTTATAATATTATATAATTATTATATTATTTATAATATTATAAAAATGTTATTAAAAAATATTTAATATAAATTCAATAAAAAAATGGATGTTAGATTGAAAATTGAGATTTAAATACTGCAAGTATAGACATCTTGCAAATGCGAAATATAATTCAATTATAAAATTATATATATATATATATATATATATATATATATATATATATATATAAGTCAGCACAATTAGATACGTATAATACAATAGACCTCCGTATATGTGCGACACTCTACGTTTACTTATTTTTTAACTTTTTGAACTCTTTATTTAATTTTATATCCTTATTTCCTTGGTGGATTTCTTCTTCTATCTTTTTCAATTGACTCTTTAGATGCCGCACTTTTAAATGCGTGTACATACATGATAAATCGCGTTTCTCGAGTTTCAAGAAATTTATTGATAAGAGAATTTATTTTGAATCACCGCAAAAGGATTTAAATTTCACTTCAAGTCAAAACTCTTTTATAACTCAATTTTCAATCCTACTTTGATACTTCCAAGAGTTAAATCACCATTTTTTTGAAACCATTTAATCTAGTTTCATCAAAATATTATGCAAACTTCATTTATTTATTTAATTAACTAATAGAAAATCAAGGGAAAAATCCTTTTGATATAATAAATAAATTATATATTATTAATACTGTAATAAAAATAACAATTAAAACATAATAATAATAATAATTAAATAAATAATAATAGTTAATAAAAATAATTAAATAAATAAATATTTAAATAAATAAATATTATTTTACGAGTATTATCGAGCTATGTCAAAGTCTAGAGAAAGACGCGAGATTCTTAAATCTTTCTCGTGGAAATATCAAGCTAGAGAACCTGGGGTCGTTACATACTGATAGTCGACGCAGATGATCGTTTGTGCAATTTAAGGACGGTAGGTAGGAAAGACCGGCTGCTCATTACATCCGCGTGTTGTTTAATATCGAGTTGATGCTCTCTCTCTCTCTCTCTCTCTCTCTCTCTCTCTCTCTCTCTCTCTCTCTCTCTCTCTCTCTCTCTCTCTCTCTCTCTCTCTCTCTCTCTCTCTCTCTCTCCTCTCTCTCTCTCTCTCTCTCTCTCTCTCTCTCTCTCTCTCTCTCTCTCTCTCTCTCTCTCGCCGCGCTACCGATTTATTAATCGGAATTTTTCATCGCGCGAGCGAGCATTCATCAGCCGGAAAGAGAGCCCGTACTATCAGATCGCCCGGTAGAAGACGCAATAGCGGCGTAATTGCTCTCGTCCGTCAATGACACTTGGAGATCTCGTGCCGCTCCTCCTTCTTCATTATATATACGCAGTAATCATAAGCCTGCGTATGTACGTGGTGCGCGTATGCGCGAGCACAATGCGGCGGACACACCCCGCGATAACACACCGCGATATGATAACGCGGCTCGTGCTCGCGGACGAACTCGGGAATTGCAACGCGAGAGAACCGCGATCCATTATTCGCCATTTCATAATTCATGATAAAAATAATTAATTTAAAAATGAAGGACATTATAAAATGTCTATGCAAAATGTCAAAAATTTATAACGACCTAATGTAGGGTGCTTTTTTTTTTTTAGTGTCAAGACAAAAAAAAATTTGACGAAGGTTTTATCATTTTTTTTTTCGTTTCCAAGAAAATTCGTCACGATCTTTGAAGAGATGAGATATTTCGCGATGCAGATCTGATTTCCGGACGAGGCTCCCTCGCCGAGGGAGAGAGAAAGGGAAGCTTCTCTCATTACGCGTCCGGCAACCCGAAACAGAGAGACGAGGGGGAGGTTGAGCTTAACGACAATTACAAAGCCCGGGTTGAGGGGAGGGGCGGAGGAGGCGGTTATAATACGTGATGCAAAACCGGCCGCGGGTCGTCGTGCAAAATCCTGAATGCCCGAGTATCCTCTTTCCTCGAACCTCTTAGCGCTACTTAGCGGATCCTTTTACGGGACAGCAGGGACCCGAGCAAGGAAGGGAAGGGGCACGACGTAAAGGGATTCGCAAGGAAGAGGAGACGAAAAAGGACGAAGAGGAAGCCCCGAGAAGGTGGAGAGAAGCCGAGGAGGAACGAGCGAGGGAGGCGAAGGATGGTGATGGAGCGGAGAGTACGAAAATGGCGGAGAGTAAAGCCGGGGGACAAGATAAGCCTTTGTGCACGGGGGCCCACGCGGGGGCCCACGGTAACAACGTCGTCGTCGTCGTCGTCCCCCTCCTCCTCGTCGTCTCGGTCTCATATTTCGCGAATCCCGCTATCATATTTTATACCGTCCCCCCCCCCTCCCTCCCTTCCCCCGCCCTCCACCATTCCCGTCTCGCCAGGTTACCTTCGAGGGCCCCCTCGAATCTCTCATTTTTTGTTATCTCACTTTTCGGACCCTCTTTTCGGGGCACGGCTCCTCCTCGATGTTAAAAAAGGCATTATAAGACGAAAATAAGAGCGCAATGCGATAAACTTCAAGATCACCAGACTTGAATAAAGAGTATTAAAAAAAAAAGAATATTAAAAAAAAAAAAATGGATTCGACAAGAAATAATCTTGAGGAAATGACAAGGAAATATAACAAATTGATTTCCGATAAAAGAAAAGTTCTATTAAAAGGGTAATTCTTTTTCGTATTATTCTTATTATATGGGGATTGAAGGAGACAAAGATTAATAAAGTATTTCTTTTCGAGAAGGGGGATTAGCAACATTTTTCACAATAAACTCTTTGAGAGGAAATCTGATGGATTGCAAAGAGAGACAAACGATTAAGAAAAAATAATGGGAGAATTCGATAAAAGATGCATATGAAAGAGTCCATCGATAATATAATTCAGATACATATACATTTATATATATTATTTATAAAAAACATTTAAGGATAATAGTAGCAGTCATATTACAATACGGCACTGTGGCAAGTATTCTATGTAATTGCAGGAGTCTTAGAAAACAACTATTACTAATATTTTGATTTTTTTATAAGAGCCTACAATGCGATGTAACTCAACGTGGAAGATGTGATATAACTCAATTAAATTTTTCATTTATTGAATATATTATTTGTATAAATCTTTTTTTAAATCGCGACGAATTATATTTTTCAAATGTATGAGCGAATGCTTTTAAATATAAAATGTTTCATATTTTCTTAATCACTTATAAAAGTTTGTTTACAAAATTTTTAATAATTCTATTACAATAAATTAAAAGTAATAATTTTTTTAATTTAGCTTTATTGTCATATCTTCTGTTAAGAGGCAAAGGACTGAGACAAAGATTATGAATAAAAGAATTTTTCTTTATAAATAAAAGAACTAATTTTTAAATAAAAATATTATTAATGTATGTTTTCATAGTAAACAAATTAATTAATTAAAAGATTGCAAATGTCATTTGAAATTTTTGCCGAGAAATTAAATTAAATTCCACAAAATATCCTTTCTTATACTATCTCTGTTTCTATCCTTTTCTATCACGTGCAATTACCTTACATAAAATACTACAAAGACTCATCACAAATTCATTTATTATATTAAATGGATTTTTTCTATTTTTAATAAATAAATAAATATAAATAAATATTCTAAGAGTTAACTCTCTCGCCGTCGATTGCATCGATTATCGATCGCGCAGATCTCTCTCTCTCTCTCTCTCTCTCTCTCGCGGCCCCTCTATCTCGGAGAGGCCCTTAGGGGGCCCCCCGAGAGACAGACGGAGGAATAGATCGCGTCAAACAATTAAGGCTGATTTACGCGCGCTCTGCGTTGAAGGAGCAAACGAGCTGGAGCAGCCCGGTCGCTGCCCTTGCGTATCAGATAATGCGGCGCGGCTGTCATCTCGGAAGAATTTACCGGCGACGGCGAGCCCGGGGTCCAGCGGCAGCAGCCTATCTCGCGGCGGATCCGCGTCTCTCATCTCGCGATTTCCCGCGAAAATCACATCTTGATTTGGAAACTCGTTCTTAAGCTAGATTATCGCGTCTTAAAATTCTTAGAATATTTATTTATATTTATTTATTTAATTCTTGGAAATAATTTCATTTATTAATTATATTTAATTACAATTAATTATATTTATTTAACTCAGAATATTTATTTATATTTATTTATTTAATAAAAATAGGAAAAATCCATTTAATGTAATAAATAAATTACACGATTATTGACGAGAATAATAATTTAAAAAAAAATATTCAAAAAATTCGAGGTTATTAAAAGTAAGACAAAATGATAATAAAAGAAAAAAAAAAGGGAAAATCACATTATAAAAAAATCCCCTTGGCAGAAAACAAAATTCAAAATAAAAAAAAAATAAAATAAAAACTAAAGATATTTGCCGATAAAATAAATCTCTCGGAGAAGTTTTGCTCAAATATCAGTGTGTGATAAAAATCTTAGCTATAATTCAAACCTGATTACCTGATTTTCGACTGGCTGTTCTCTTTGCGGAGGTAATGGGCACACGCGGTACACCGTTACCATAAGGAGATGTAACTTTCCAACGGAAGGAATCTTTTTCGCTTTTATACAAACTACTCACGCGAGGGCACAAAAACCACGTCCACGTCGTTTCGAGGTAGAGGAGGAGGACCGCGAAAACGAACGACGGACTCTTCCCAGGGAATATAATTGCGACTTTCACGGCGAATTTTTTTTTTCCTCTTTTTTTTTTTGCCGAGAGACGCGCGCGGATCGATGTACGCAGAGCCCTACTTGCGCGAATATGAACGACAAAATTCGGGGCAAAATTGCCACCGTGAAAACGATCCGGGCCGCGTCTTTGATCGCTCGCGGTCACGCGAGGAAGCAGAAGAGGAGTCATCCGGCGTGTCCCTTTTCAAAAACGTGCGAAGAGATGCACGGCTGCTCTCTCTCTCTCTCTCTCTCCCTCTCTCGAGAAAAGGAGAGAAGAGAACGCGGAAAGGGACCTTGGACGCGGTATATAATCATGAGATGAAGTGCAGGAAAGACGTGTGTACTTACCAGGCATGCAGACGCATCGAAAGGTCCCAGGATCGTCCAGGCAGGAACCGTCGTTCTGGCAGGGATGGGACTCGCACTCGTTCACGTTCGTCTCGCATCGTGGACCGGTGAACCCTTGGGTGCAATTGCAGGCGAAGGAGCCGGGTGTGTTCACGCAGATACCGTCGTGCTCGCAGGGAGAGCCTGACAAAAAAAAAATCAGACAAGAATTATTACACTAAAAAAAAAAAAAAGTCAATTCAAAAAAATTTCGTTTGATTTAAAATATTATATTATTTATGCCAATACTTACAAATTAACTTCGTTATTTATTTAAAAAAAAAAAAATATTTTTTAAATGGATTTTTGTTAATATCTTTTTAATTTTTTAAAAACCTTTTTATTTTAATAACATCATCGTACTATTTATAATATATGTATTCGTATTTTTTTAATAAATAAATGTAATTAAAAATGTTAATTAAATAATTTATTTAATATAGCAAAATATTTTTGGACACAAGGTACATATTTATTTAAGTAAAAAAAGAAATTAAAATTAACAAAATGTATTTATATATATAGTCAACAAAAAAAAAATAAAAATCGATCAAAAAAGCGCTCGGGGTAATTGAAATAAAAATAGACTAGATTTAAAATTTGGTGGAAAGTAATATCTCGGATTGTCACATAAAGCAAATCTGATATATTTCGATCCGTCCTTCTTCCATATAATGACAAGCCACATGTCACTTCGACCACGTGCTAAATTAAATCTATATATAAGAAAAATAATTACATTAAATATATAAGACTCTATATAATACCCCCTATAAAAGACATTTTTGAATATTTTTCACCCCCGTCCTTATATTTAAAAGCGTCATTTTCATGGCCGTAAGCACATGTGAGTTTATAAAAAGAGCTCTTATCTTATAGTCGCATAACGTGCTCTTGTAATTCGCCAACGCTTTTTCCGGCAACGTAATTGCCGTCATCGTCGCGAAACGGGCGAAGGGAGATATGAAAGAGAAGCCGAGGAAAATGGCACGATAGGAAGAAATGTACATGTGTCGTGATTGTAAGAAACGCATTGCTGGACTGTGTATCGCGATCCGATGACATGGCAAGACCGATGACGAATCGCTCTCACTGAGACGCGCATCGTTTTCGCGAGCGGTCATCCAAAGATTAAGCGTTAATTATTAGTAACATTAATTTTAAGTTAACGTAAAATTTTTTATTTCTATTAATTTTTATCGCGATTTTTGCGAGTATTTCTCGATAAAAACAAATAAAACCATAAACAATCTCCTTATTCTGTAACTAAATCAAAGTTTTAATAACGATGTGACGTCACGCGCGAGTTAACCAATAACAAAGCGCTTTCAAGTCACGTAAGAATTTTAGATTTTAATCACCTTTTTTTCATTTATTTTAAATTAATTATTGTTAATGAAAAATCTTAAGAATTCTGCAATAACTTTTTTTCTGATCTATCTACTTTCGATCAAAAATTTATATGATATTTATTTTATAATATCCTATTCGCAGATGCTTCCCGTGTTCCCCGCGGCAGCAACGCCCGTAATTGGTCCGTTGCGAGTGACGTAGCACCGCATTGCACGGCAGGCACGACTCGGCTCATCCGAAGCGACCTCCTCACTCTCTCTCTCTCTCTCTCTCTCTCTCTCTCTCTCTCTCTCTCTCTCTCTCTCTCTCTCTCTCTCTCTCTCTCTCTTTCGCTTATAAGGAACTTAATCTACCAGAAAATATGCAATCTAGATAATAACAGAGCCCCCGCTCTCGGGCGCGAGATCATTATGGTTGTTATTAAACTTAAAATAACAATTTAGCGTTTAATTAGATTCGTTCGTGGGGGCCGCGCCGCAGGCACCCCTCTGAGAAGACCGCGCTTCTGTAAGAACGACGATCGAGGGGGCTGTCTTGGACCCCCTCCATTCTCTCTCTCTTTCTCTCTCTCTCTTTTCTCTCGCTTCTCCTCTTCGACGCGACTTCCGGCAAAATCTCATTATACCTGACGCGCTGACGTCGCGCGTCAACCACGTCGCCGAATCTCCGCTCTAGTGATGTTGCGTTTTTTGCAATCATACACTGTAGAGTCGATCTAATCGTTATAATCTTGTTCACTCTTTTTTTTTTTAATATAGTAAATGTAATACGGCTCTATAGTCGACGCGTGCAAGGGATTATTTTGCGTCAGAAGTTTAAAGGTTCCGATACATAGCATCTTGAAATTTTATCAAATTTTCAGTTATTTTTACAAAGCCTTTATATTCGACGTGAAAAAGGAGCACAAAATAAAATTTTTTCGGAAAAGATAATTAAAATAATTATATAATAACCCGTTCTTCCAAGAAAGACGACAATTTTAAATTCCTATGTTCAATCAAGACTCCTTCAGCTAATGTCAACTTACCATTGTCAACACAATGTCGCCAAATTTCAGTGAAATAATAGGCCTCTGTTTGACTGGCAGGTAATAATACAGAGCTATAATCCATGAAAAAGAAACGTCCAAGCTCGTCATGTAAACAAACGCGGGAAGACATAAACATAAACAGATCGATTTCACGTTACCTTTGTATCATACATGTAATGTATTCCCTTCTATTTCTTACTCAGCAATTATGATGCGAAATATACAGGATGTTCCAAAAATTTTGACACACCCAAAGTGTGAAGGTAGATTGGGCCAAACTGAGTCGAAAAGTCCTGTATCATTTTCCTCTATAACGCTTCAGAAAGAAGTTATTATTGAGTAAAGTCTGGCCAATCATCGCCGATCTTTAGTCAAGCGCACGTTGATGAGCCACGCGCCTGACAGTGTGCGTGAGCGATCAGCTGTTACAGCGACGCACCACTACCAGGCGCGCAGCTCACTGACATGTATCCGACTAAAGATCGGCGTTGATTAGACAGACTTTACTCAATAATAACTTCTTTCTGAAGCGTTATAGAGGAAAATGGTACAGGACTTTTCGACTCAATTTGGCTCAATCTACCTTCACACTTCGAGTGTGTCAAAATTTTTGGGACACCCTGTATAATGTATAAATGATATATTACAGATTACTTCGCATCATAAGTGATGAATAAGAATCTCATAGCTTCAAATACATTACTAAGCAGTAAATATAAAAAAAAATATTATTAAAAAATTATCTAATGATGGAACAACGCAAAAAGAAACGTTATAATGCATGTTATAGCAAATAATATTTAAGATAATTATTGATAAAGTCGTATAATGAATTCTATCTCTATGTAACGTAATTTTAAAGTCTTATTTGAGTGTCTTCTTTTATTTCTGTTTAATAATTTTTGAATTTCCGAGCAAAATCTTTTTTGACACATGTTTCAATATACGCAATAAAAATATATATTTTATTGTTTAAAATCTCTCGTTCTTCAACAAAAATAATGATATCAGAAAATATATTGCGGCAAATTATGTAAAAAAAATATGATAAATATTACACAATTTAATTATTTTTTATTACTATATTTCAGTATTAAAGTTATTTTATTCGCAATAAAATACAATATATATAACTGAGTGTTTTACTTGAATGTAATTATATTTATAAAGCTTTTACTCTTAAAAGAAGGGAAGAGAAAGCAGTTCTGGTAATGAGTCTCGTTGTATAAATTACAAATCAAGATTGTGTAAAACAAACTATCATGAATACGCACAATTGAACAAATTATATTAATTCACAAAATTTTAGTTATTTTTATAAAACTGGTATACATTTTTCATCATCGATGAACCAATCGCGGTTCTCCTCCACCACTTTCTTCCAATATTCTGCAAATGTAAGAGGAAGCTGTATTACATAACAGAAATGACACATGTATTGTTGTTGTATGTTGACACATGTAGATTCTTATACCGTTGTCAGCCAGAAAAAGAAATGTTTCAGCAATTATTTGAAATACAATAACTCTATATTCTATATACATACATATAAAATATTGGCGCTCTTATTTTTGTTGTAAATAAAAATAAATAATATAAATAATATTTTTATATACTGTATAATAATATTGTAATAATATTGTAAATAAATATTTTTGTTGTTGCTAAATAAAATGCTTTATTGGCACAATTGAATTACCTGTCAATTCTTGAATCGTACCATCAGTGCCGCCATATTCAACAGGTAAGATATTAGCTGGCATATCCATAAAACAATCACGCGTTGTCTTGCATGTGTAAACATGCAATCGTTGCTTCAATTTAGCGCTTAAAAAATATCTCGTAAGCATCATCAGTACATTAACAATTTCCGACGTGTTAATATAGTTGAACGACTTAATTCTTACAGGGTAGCAACCCTGCCACGCGTGCACCAAGTTCATTAAAATGCGAGGTCTTGCTTGAGTCATATGATGCAAGGTTACGTGTCCCAAATCTACAATTATTACGAAACCGTACAAGGAGGCCTCCACGCTATCTCTTATCGCCACATCTAGGGTCATATAGGAGATCTAAAAAATCATGCATCACGGAATATAAGCAAATAGAAAGTCGATTTGAATTAATATAAATTTTTCTGACACTTGTCGCTCGAGTGTTATGGTATTAATAATACCTTAGCTACGTCTGATAATGTAAATTTGTCTGGATTATGCACAATGCGCGCGATGACAACCATTCTTCCTTGATCGTCCAACTTTCGCAATGGCAAACAAATTCTAAGCGCAAATATGATATTTTAAAATCCTTTAAAAATATTTATATTTACTTTTACGGCGAATATATATTTAAAATGCTGTGTTATGCCTTTAAAATTAAATTTGAAAAAGTAATTATTGTAAATAAATTATAATTATGAAAATAAACTAAAGTTTCGATAAATGTATATTTAAAAATAATTGTATATTAATAAAATTAATATCATAAAAATATGTGTAAAAAAAATATTAAATAAAAAATCGACTTCAAAATCATCCAAGAATTGAGGATGAAATTACAGGATATTCTTCTATCATACAAAATTGATGCAAAATTTCGGAATTTCATATAAACTCTTTTCCTCTAATAATTTATTAAGGTTATTTATTTATTAAAGTTATTAAAAATTTAATTAGGATTTATTATTTAAATTTTAATTATGATTTAAAAATATAAATCATTACAATTAAACAGCATCAAAATAAGTCACAATTATAAATAAATGCACACTGTGATAAATATTTTGCAAGTAAATCATTAGGAAGAATATTGATAATGATTATTATGAAAGTGTGAAAATTGTAAAGTTTCATTGTCATATCAAGAACAATAGCTTAAAATAGTAAAATTTATTCATTTATTTATAAATTAAACGAGATACAAATATTTACATGTAGACTCGTCCTTAACGAGTCTGTAAAAAATATTTTTATGGAAATTTGACAGAAGCAGTATTTGACAGAAAAACTTCCTAAATTTTCGCACCGTCATAATTATATTTTAAAATAATTATTGTTGTATACCCCAAATCGAGCAATTCCTGCAGTTTCGGATGTAGCGGATCCCTGTTCATGTACCATTCCGGTTGGTTAGCACGTAGCTTTTGAAAATTTTGCAACCTTTTCTTAGTAGTCTCGATGTTAAATTTACAGGTTCTCAAAAATCGCAATATGAAGAAGTCATCTGTGTGTATATTAAGATTTCTTTAGAGAAAAAGCAGATAAAAACGGTAACATTTTAGAGAAAGAGCAATCTTTCTAATAATCTATTAACGGAAAATATATAAAAATCAAAATATATATATATATAAATTTTTTTTATACATTACTTCGCATCATAAATGATAAATAAGAGTAAACAAATCTCGTGATTTCATTTACATTGCAAAGTAACATAAAAAAAAACATTAAAAAATTTTCCGATTATCAAACAACGCAAAAAGAAACATACATATAATTATATATACGGTATAGCATATGTTTAAGATAATTATTGATAAATGCGTATAATAAATATTATTATTTTAAAGGATAAAAAAATTATATTCTATTTCCGTGAATTAAGATGGAATATTAATACATATATCATTTTAATATTGTATATTTTGTTGTAATTAGATTATTTATTATATATATATATGTTCACATGGAATAAAATTAATAAAATATTTATGGAGTTTGTAAAAAAAGAGAGTTATTAAGTTTAGGAAGCAGTAAAATTTAATGAACGCCTTTCAAATAATAAAATCATATAAATTCGTTATCTTTTTCTCGAAAAATAAACAAACACACTTTTTCATTCAATAAAAAGACAAATTCAATTAATATTAATTTTTCTAAAAACTTTATTTTGATTAACCTATATAATTTTTTACAGTCTAATTCTTTTTTAAATTAATTTATTTTTAACCTATTTTAAATTCTGTTTTAATTTTTTTTTCAATAATTTTTCTTCCCTAAATTTTAATATAATTTCTTTAATACTAATATTTAATTTAGCCAGAATTCCCCCCTTATCATTTTTTTTAATAAAATGATTAAGAATTTATATTTTTATTCTTAATTCCAACTTACATTTGACATTAATATGATTAAACACAACTTCATTATGTTACTTCTAATGTCGAAAATAATCTATTACGATAACATTATTTTCATGCTATGAAGTTAATCAAACATTAAGATAACGTTCAAAAACTAAATGTCATTCAACAACTTTTTAGTGGAACCTGCTCCTATACTAATACCGTCAACTTTACCAGTTCGTGCGTTCAAATCAGTCTCTTGAATCCATCGTTTAATCTCCATTATAGCGTTTTCTCTGTTCTCGTCGGTCTCATTTAAAACTTTCGCAGCATATTCCTTTTGCTCCACTGTCAAATTATGTGTAACACTGTTGTTACTTGGAGAATCCGTCATCGTGATAGATAATAAGCGCGGAAGCTTTATCTACTCAAGAGACACTCTATGACCACTCTATGACTGACCGAAGTCTACTACGTTATTATCAAGAAAATAATCGCGCATGCGTTACATACAGTGATGTATGCATATGTTGCTGTCTGTTTGTCACCTTGGCTAAAACGAGGAAATACATATTTCAATATATATGTATTACTTAGAAAATTTTTATATATGTATGTATATATATATATATATATATATATATATATATATATATATATATATATATATATATATATATGTATAGTCGTGCATATTCAGCACTTTATATCATCTTAATCATCTTCGAATACAGTATTAATGGATATTATTCTTCATATTTGCCTCGTGCAATTATTACTGTTCAAAAAAAGTCTGTGAGAATTATATTTATGATTTCTTTAAAATATATACATCTATTAGAGGAATCATAATGCTCAATTTGAGCAACATATTAGAAGCTTCTTGATATTCATTTTTTTTTTTTTTTATTTTATCGTTTGAAATAATTTATGCCCTTATGCAAGATATATAATATATGTAGGACAAAATATCCTATGTAAGATACATAATTTATTATTAAATAATATTAAATAATATTATATAATATATTAATATTATATAATATATAATTTTAAAATTAATATAAATAATAACATTAAATAAAATAATAATAATAATATTAAATAATATTATCCTTATAAAACATATTTGTAAAATACGCATTTTTTGGCAATATTTCTTTAGACAATTAATGACAATTAATTGTGAAAATTCGAGTAAAAATTATTTTCGACCTGTTTCGATATGTATAATAAAAATATAAATTTATATTACTTAAATCTCGCTCTCCAATAAAAATAATGATATCATAAAATATATTTTTTTTCTTAACAAAAGAAGGGAAGAGAAAGTAGTTTTCAGGTAGTGTTGGTTATATAAATTAAAAATCAAGATTAAGATGGATTAAACAAACTTATAAGAATTCATAAGAAATAAATGTGCACAATTAAACAAAATTACATTGATTCCCAAAACTTTTGATCTTTTTATGAAACTGGTTTATACTTTTCATCATCGATGTTGCCCTAAGAGATAGCGTTGAAGCATCTTTACGGTTGTGTAATAACCGGAGATATGGGAGACACAGCTTACGTCATGTTACTCAAATTGGACCTCGCATTCTAATGCACATATACTTAATGTGTGTCTAAAGTCTAAAGTCATAGTTGAGACCTAAAAAAAATATTCCATCAACAATTATGAAGAAATTCAAGCTTTTTAATTATTGTAATTTTTGCGATTATTGTCAAAAATCGCACGAAAGTTCCGTTACTTATAACCCTGAAACACCTCTACTACTGTAAATATTTATGTGGATTATACGCCCGATGATAACCATTCTTCCCTGATCGTCCAGCTTTCTTAAGGGCATAAAAGAGCAAAAAAAATAATTTAAAATTTTTCTAAGGTGTTGACATCTTCTAACGAATATAGAAAGAGTGCTTTCACCTATTAAAACTAAATTTAAAAAATAAACTATATATTGTTACAAAAAAACTCTCGAATCCTATATTTCTTAATATATATATATTACTTAGAAAATTTATATATATATATATATATATATATATATAGTCTCAAACAATATTTTAATGACATTCTCATATGTTAAATATTTTTTGAGGCATTCATACACATTAACAAAAATTATTATATAATTTATTAATATTATTTAAATTCAGAAAATCATCATAATTAGAAATTAAATAAAAAATTTCTTGATATTTTAATTATCCTCAAGTACACTCTCTTGAGATATTTAAGAGCAAGTACATACCAATACATAATAAAACGATTACGGTACCTCTGTAGCACAAGTAGTGTTATCAATCAATAAATTATCATTACATGTATATGAGCTTATCGTTGCATATGCACAACCTGCCACGATAATTTCCGTAAAAGTATATATCTTATCTTGTTAATTAATAGATAAAGCCACGTTCCATCTTGCTTCATAATTTCGGGATCATTTACTTCATTCGTCGGCTTAAATGGACCTCCCATTCTTGAATCGAGAATCCCTTGAGAAAAAGTTGAAGGGCGATTGAGAAGGCGAGAGAGAGGAAATCTGATCTTCCTAAATTATTGTACTGATTTCCAGCTGTCCAGTGTGTCATCTCTCTCAGAAAGTGAAAAAGAGAGAGATAGAAAGAGAATCCTCAAGTTACTTGGAACTACGATTCAACTTGACGCCGAGAGCAGCTGATAATTACGCCCAGTGGCCATTAATAAACTAATCCTCGGGAATTTCTTATCATCCACAGCCATCCGGGGCAAAGAGCCTTATCGGCCTTTAGGATCTCCGAGTGCCCAGGGCAATCGTCAGAGGAAGGGACAATGGGACGATGCGGTGGCTGAGAGAAAATGGGAGGCCGATTTAGAAGGTTTAATGACTTGTGATATCGTCCGCCAACTCTGATGATTAGTCGCGAAATAGAGCTATCATGTCGGACGAGTTGGCGGAGGCTGAAAGCTATCACGAACAATTAGCCTTATATGCAGAGACAGTACTACGTACAATGGAAAGAGAATTATTTAATTCGAGAAGTAAACTCGTCACAAGATTACTGTCATTAATAAATACTCCCTAAGGAAGTCCTAACGCGAGTCTCGAATTTCGTGAAAGTAGGTCGATAGTAAGATTCGGTCTGATTATAAGCGCGAATGAGCGATAATTGTTCGGTGAAAACAGATACGAAAACAATTGACATTTAGAACATATCCTGCTACGTATCGAAATCTTAAAAAGAATGGTAAAGTTTAATATATATCAAAGACAATTTAATGAATGAAGTGAAGAAAAAATAAGAGAGAGAGAGAGAGAGAGAGAGAGAGAGAGAAAGGAAAAATGACAGAAGAGATTCTCTATCTGTCAAACGCGATAAATAAACTTATCTCCAAGAACACTTTTCGGGATAAAACAAGAAAATATATCTAATAATTAAATTCGACTCTCAAATAAAAATTGATACAATTTCAAAATATCAAATTAAATAAAAGTGGAAAAATTCGCAATAATGAAATAATATTACGCTCACAGAGATGAAGATGTCATTTAATTCCACGGACATATACCCTTCGCTTTCTCCTGAAGAATTTCCTCATCATTTTTTCCAATAGCGGAAGCGATAAATCGGCCACTAATGACGTAAATACGTTTAAACGCAAGGTGGGGGATAAAAACTCGCGTGTGAAAGAACGAAGGATAGCCGGAGAGAACCGGGCATTACCGGCCAAGGGGTAGTTCGTCCTTTATCATCGCCAGCAGGGACACGTGACAGAGAGCCGTGTACGATAATTTACCGATAATTTCTCAAATCGCGTCCTTCGCGTCTGAATAATCGCACGCCCCCGAAGCAAAAAGCAGTCAAAGGCCTCCGCGGGAGAGAGAGAGAGAGAGAGAGAGAGAGAAGCGATCCACCTCGGGGAAAAAGGAGCTGTCTTTGAGTAATATCTTCCTAATTACGATGCCCCGTGCAAACGTCGGGCGACGAAGGGAACGATGTTGAGGACGGTTGAAAAATGCGGATCCTCCAATTCATCGTTCGTTCGTAGGTGTACAAAAAACGCCTAACGGTCTCGAAACGAAGCACCTTGATATATTTCAAGCGTGGATCTTGAACGAACTACGGCTACGAGAATAATTCATAGCGGTTGATAAATAATACCGACACACGCGATATCGCGTTTTTAGCGATATTTATTTTTGCAAATTATATTACAGTAAATTATAATTATAATTATATATATATGTAAATTTTATATATATATATATATATATATATATATATATATGCACATGCAACGTTGATAATTCGAAAAAGCATATATATTGCAATTAGCATTGGAGATACAGCAATAATATTTTTATAAAATTGAATATAAATAATATTTTAATAAAATGTTATAATAATTATCATAATAATTATTTTATAATATTTTCATAATAATTATTTTATAATAATATCATAATAATTTTACTATAATATTTTATAAAATTTTTATAAAGTCTTATAATAAAATTAGAATAAAATCTTATAATAAATTATTATAAAATATATTATTAATAAAATATAAAAATATATTATTAATATAATTATATAATAAAATTATTATATAAAATATGAAATATATTTCAATACTGATATACAAAATTGATGCATGTAATATTTTTATAAAATTAATATATTAAAAAAAAAAATATAAATAATGTATTATCACATATAAAGGATATATATTAAAAAATTGAGGCTTTAATTATTGTTTAATTGTAGATATGATAAATTTTAGATCGCGTTATTGCAATAATCATCGTGGAAATAGCAATTATCATCTTTGCGCACAAGACGGAAGGGTTTGCGATAATCAACGCGAAGCACAAACGAGCCAATTGTCAGCGCTCACCACCAAAATCCAATTAATTCCGCGGACGCTTGATTAACGAACGGCTACTAATGCGATGTGGAAATTCGCCATATGCAATACGCTCGTTTCCAACTGATGAGACGAGTTGTGCATCGTGAGGCCCGCGGACACAAAAGGCGCGCTTTCGATTATTAATGGAGTGTCTTTGTCCGTAACGAAACGTATTAACCGCCATGCACCGCTACGGGTGGCAGTCGCCGTATTTATTATGGTAGACCGGGAGAACGAGGGGGATTTTTTTTTTTTTTTTTTACCATAAGCCTTTTAAACGAGTTCGCATTCCTATCATCGGACCAGTTGCACAGGCGATAGTCGTGATAGTCCATAATATATTCACGATCTTAACGATATCCGCGATATTCCGATGTAATCACCCTGTATAATTTAATTTAATTTAATTTAATCTTCCGCGTTCTTATTTGTGGATACCTCGCGTATGTTTAATTAGAAGAGAACTGATTTTAATAAGAATGCAAATATTTCTTGCAATCAAATAATTTTAATGATGAAAAAATAAATTTTGTAAGAGATTTTTTTAAGTCAGGATAAATTGAAATATTAAAGTAGGATTGGAGAATTCAATGTGTATTATTAGGATGTCTGGAAAAACTTGGAATTCTCAGGGATTTCTTTTATATCTAGAAAAATCCCGGAATTCCCAGGAAATTTTATGGGATTGAGGGATTTTCTTTAAAAAAATTTCTATTTGATAATTTTGCTCCTATATTATGAACAGGCAAGCTAAGTAAATTATGCGTTCAAAATATAAATATATATTTATGTATTTGTTTATATGTATATTCTATGTCTTAATAAAATATTAAATACACAGTCCATACTTTTTATTGTAATTTTTAATAAAAAAATTGTATGTGCAAGTGAAAAATGCTTGTTTTATGAAACTTATTAAATTTTCTTTCATTACATCTGTGCGAATGTTATCGATGAAATATTATATGCTTTTTTTACAAATAAAGATTATAGCCAATTCATAGGGAAATTTTTTAAAGTTGCTAAGAGCAAAGGCAGAATAGATTTAATCTTACAATTAGAAAAGAATATTACTGAAATCATCATCGAAATAAAATACAAGTCCAGTTGTAGAAAAATTCTACAACAAATCATAGATAAAAAAAATATTTTAAGGTTTTTTAATGAAAAAGGCTGGTATATATGAACAAATATCTATGTATAAGATTAAATGTAAAGGATTTATTTGTATAGGGTGGCTTGTAAAAAAATATTTAAAAATAAGGTGCATGATTATTTAATTTTTTAAAGTAAAACTTTAGATAAAAATTTTTTTCAAATCTGATCGTTTTGTCCTTATCACTGCACCAATATGGATGTGACAAAAAAATTCTTTGAGATAAAAGTCGACAAGGAATAATCGACGAGGTGTGTGGCCCCCATACGTCGCTTCATCCTCGTTCAGACTATTAATTAAGCTGCGACTACTGCCTGTCCACTGGTTAATTACAAACCCATTACCTACGTTGCCGAATGCCGTTGCTTAATCTCCACTGTTTCGGGCAGGCAATGTAATCATCGCGATCGTCCTGACACGTGACAGATTTATTAACATCGAAACATTATTCGGTAATGTAAAAACATTAGGATAAAAGAAAGAAGAGATAGAAATATTATATATTATTTATATTACTTAATATTTATATATCGAGCTATTATTTTCTCTAAAGCTTCTTCAGTTTACGGAGTTTTCTTTAGGAACTTTGAGAAAAAGATACTAAGCTTGTAAAAATTTGACGTATAAAATATACATGTTTAGGCTTGTATTTTATTTTTCAAAATTAACTGATGAGGAAAGCAAAGATCGTATATATTCTATATTTATTCTTAACTATTTTTATATTTTAAAATGCTAATTCATGTATTAAATATCATATTTCGTGAAAATTTTGTAAAATTATATTTACCAAAAAACTTATAAATGTTTTTATCAACAAAATGTCTGCATCAATAATTGCGTTTCTCATTCAAAATTATATAATTATAATTAAATTATATAATTATATTTTTTCTAAGATTAAATCTATTCTGCCTTTGTTCTTATCAATCAGATCGGATTTTGTATGCATATAACATTTTCAGAAAACCTAAAGTTCATTCAAGATGACTGTTGAAAAGAAGTCTCGATGAATTCACATATGTGACCATTAATTATATGGAATTATTAATAATCGTTGTCGTTTTGACAGTGAGACTGCTTTGTGGGAATGCTGGACCCACTAATCATAGGTCACATATCAGAGTCCTGCTTATGCCAAAGAAAGAGAAACGGAACTCCGAATGACAAGTTTGCTCGCAATCACATGAGAGAAACAGAGAGAGAGAGAGAGAGAGAGGGAGAAAAATTGGGTACACCGTGACGTGCTATTAAGAATCATTGCTCCCTTGCGTACGTTCGCGCGTGACGTTTGCGTGTGTAATCAAATCGATACGTCATCTCGAGAAATGCGTAAATGATAAATGTCTCTCGCGCGCGCCATTGAGATTCGGATTTTAAATCGACGAGCCTTGTACATGGCGATCTATCTTGTTCCACATAAACTTTATCTCACTATAAATATCTTTGCTAAATATCAAAAAATTGCGAAAATTTTAATAAGTTTAATTCTCTCATAAGTAAATCATAATTTCTCATTACAGTAAAGCAATTGATTTAAATTTAATTTAATTAAGTCTACTTTTTCAAATTGTCATCAAATTTAAATTAATTTTATTCTATATAATTATACATATATATAAAATTTAATATATTTATAATTTAAAATATATTTAATCATGATTTATAAATTACATAATAAAATATAATTTTTTAATATAATTCAAGCAATAATAAATATAAAAAATACAATATATAATTCAAAAAATAAATAATAATATTCAATATATAAAATATTATAAAATAATTTTATATAAAATAAAATAAATAATATTTGAATAAAGACATATTTTATAATGATTCACGATCGTATCAGAAGCTTCAAACAATTGCTTGAAAACGGATTGCATTTCCATTTATTATTCCGCACTGTTATAAGCTTGTAACATGTGTTGATTAAAAGCTTGCCGAGCGGCGATAGATCGATCACGGATCTCGATGACGAGAACGTCGACGGGACGGCGCGATGAGAACGAGGATCCGGTACAATAAATAACGCGCCGAATTAATCGATCGTAATCGATCGATTTGCTCTCCGTCCACCAATCTGCCCCGTGTGGATTTTCAATTTGCACGGACCCCGTGGGGGAGCCCGTGCACACAGATCGCGTACATTAATCCAGCGATTACTGTATTCGAGCGATCGCTCGCTCGCGGGCGGAGCTTGTCGTTATCTCAGCTTAAAAAGATCCTTCGCGCGATATCGATTTCCTTCCATTCACCTTTTTGGACTTTTAACGATACTTTCGATTATAAATTATAATATTTTTTTTTTTGTAACGATAGAGTGAGCTGCCATTTTTAGATGGCAATACGTGCTCTCTTCTTTCATGTCATTTGACATATTTGTTCATGTTTGTAAAGAATTCTTTTTTGTATCTTTATTAAAGATTTATTAAATTAATGAATAAAATTTAATTTATGTAATTTAATAAAGTTTAATTAATTAATTTTATTTAATAATTAAATAAACTTTATAATAAAGATACAAAAAAGAGTTCTTTTATATTTATTAAATAAAATTTAATAAATAAAATTTTAATAATCTAATAAAAGTAATTTAATAAATAAAATTTTATTTGTTAAATGAAATTAATTCTACACAATATTATACTTTAAAGTTTCTTTCTCACACGCGGATGTACACAATAGTCATTCCTTTCCTTTTATTGCCAGACGTTCATTAAGTAAGGACATATCTAAAGCTAGAATTCGCGCATCTTGTCGGCTCGCTCGCTTGATCGATGATGGATAAAAATCGAAACGTATGGCTGGTATGGAGGGGGGCAAGGTAAGATCCGGCTTTTTAGTTAGAGAGTTATTAGCTATATATGCTAACGAAAGATATTTATAGGCTGATAAGTCTCTTCCTTTCTGGTGAGAGAAAGAAGCAGAGCCGTTTGCGTGTCCTCGATTAGCTCACAATTACCATACTGCCCACGCTGATGCAGCAACACGCATAGATCGTGCGATGTGGCCAGGCAATCACACACAAACATACGTGGTGATGAGGAGGAAATATCACCGAGAGCGATGAACCCCCTCGATCGGCGAGACACTGGCCTCATCAGCCATTCATTGAAATCTCTTCGATTGCAATAACAAATTAATTTCGCACGCGTCTCGGATTAAAGCGTACACGCAGCATCCGAGAGTACAGTCATCGACTGTCCTTTATTTCTCTTTATAAATTACGCTTTTAGAGAGATTTATCGTTCCCTAATGAATCATAAATTTTGTTAAATCAGTGTACGATTCAAATCACTCGTGCAGCACGACTTTATCAACATTTCGAATAATTTGCAAACATCGCGCTTCATCTCAGCGAGAAATTCGCTTCTTATCGTATTTTTCAGCACGCAATTTGCCGCTTCAATGATTCGTGATTTTTTTCCCAACTGTCATCTGACAATATCTGCGATAGCGATTTATTATCTTTCAAGCGACTTTAATGCAAACTGGTCTCGCCGCGCGAGATAGCATCTATCTGATAGCTATCCTCGCGATTTTTGTTGCCCGATCACGGCCGGCATTTCTACGTTCTTGAATCGAGCCTCGATTCATTAATAACTATACCGACCAGATCGGGACGCCCATTACTCTCGATTTAAACGGAGATTACTTTCGAAACGCGGATTAATAGACGGCCGAATCGGATAAACTGAGCGGGCAGAAGCGATCGGCTAAGGCAACAGCCACTTTAATCGGTCGATACGATCTAGCGAAAATCGATGAAAGGATTCATTTTTATCAATTTTATCCCAGCGTAATCGGCAATTATGCAAACTTATAATCCGCTTTGCATGAAAACGTCACTCGACAATTTGCAAAATTCGGTTGAAGTTACGATGACAGGACAAAAATAAATTCGACAAGAGAGAGGAATGAACCAATGAATGTACCAATCACAGAATTGAGTCACCAATATGTACAAAAAAAAGAAAAAAAAATGTATCAAAAATTGAGAGCCTGAAAAAAAATTCAGGCAACTGCGAGGAGCAATATAAGAATGCAAAGTGCAAAGAAATAAAATTCCTACCTTGCTCGCACTCGTCAATATCGTCGGAGCAGTCCAGTCCTTTATATCCGGTGGCGCAGGAACAGGTGAAGGATCCGTTGATAGGGCTCGTGTCGCAGATCGCGCCCGCGTGACACGGATTCGACACGCAAGCGTCGTCGAGATGGCAGAGCAGCCCTGACAATCAAAATCGATCGTTTCTCTCAATTTCCTTTTTAAATTATTGCGGATATAAACTGTTATATTTTCTATTATATTTCTTTGCAATACAATTTTGTTGTAAAAAAAATTCATATTTCAATAAAAATCATTTCATCTCTGCCTTTCGCGTTGAAATATGTATTTATTATATTTCTTTACAATACAATTTTATTGTAAAAAAATTCATTTTTCAATAAATATAATTTTATCCCTGCCTTTTGTATTGAAATATATATTTTTAATCACTTTGACAATTTTTTTTATAAAATCATAATAAATAGGATGTAAAAAATGTACGCGATATATTTTGCCAACTGTTACAAATATTTTTACTCTCGTTTATCAACGTGATAAAAATTATGGATGGTCTACTTTATAAAGGATCTGTACGTATCTTTTCGATTTCTTCCAATCTATAAATTACACAGATATACAAATTATTACAAAGGTAATTGAGGAAATTGCCTTGGCATCGTAAACTTGGAGAGCGGCAATATAAAATTGAGAAAACTGAGCGTGGGATGTAATTTTCCTCGGCTCGCGTGTGTCGAATTTTTCTTCATGAGGCCCGGTAACGGTACCAAAGTCCCCAGGATATTCATATATAAACCAGAGTAAGTGCATGCAGATACAAGAGCACGCCCGCGACTAACTGTATAAGTATGTTTCTACTGGACTCAGGAAAGCACGGCCTAGAGGCAACAAGGCGTTTGTATATGTGCGCGTCCGTTAACTTTTCTACAAAAATATTCTATACCTCTTTACTTAATCTCTAAAAATAGTAGATAATCAAATTGCAAAGTCTCTGGCATTTATCTACGAATCGAGTGTTGGCACAACTAAAATCCGATAAAAGCATATCGAATTATTTATTTTGCAAAATTCATGAATAATTTATCACGAAATATCCTCGTTTTACATATATGTAAAGTTGAAATTTTTTTTAAATTTAATATATATTGTATGTCTCAAACGGTCCACACAAATTTTGGTGTTAATTTAAATAAAGTTAAGTAATATGAATAAGTGAAATGGTGACGTTTATATTATGTTAATATTTCAATACTATAAAATAAATGCAAAGTTCATAATAATTCAAAATAAATTTTATATAAAATAAATATATTTTTAATAATAAAATTAATTTAGAAAAAAATTATTAACGATCCGTAGTCTCGCTTTTATCATAGAATAAAATCAATATTTTTTTTTATAAATTTTAACAGCTAAATCCTGTCACTAATAATCCGAAACATATTTATTGTAAAATTGAAAATATATGCAAATTGTGTTCTTCTTACATTTTTTCAGTCGTTTTAATAATTTGACATTTGAGTTCAACTAATACAACAGCGTTAAATATTAATAACACAAAAATTTTAATCGGCATATTCTCTAACAAGAAAATATAAATTTTTTTAAAATAAATATAAAAATATAAATATAATATAAAAATATAAATTTCCAACTATGTATTATACATATTGTATGTACATCTATTGCGATTCGACACGCACAGTTTCCAGGAACGGACGAGATGTCTGGCCGCGCGAGAGAGGAATATACCTGTATTTGGCGATCGCCGCCGCGCGAATCGATCTGAAAACCGTCCTCTATAGCCCCGACTATTCGCTCTTCTCGCGCGAGTAAGGACAGAGAAACTCGTTTCCAGTCGCCAAGGTCGATAGACGACGAGAAGAAGAAGGCGACCAGGGCCCGAGAAGGGGCCCCCGGGAGTCTTCGGAATCTCAAGATTCCGAAGGACTCGTTCTACGCAGTAGAGAGCATCATACCGGGCCCCGCACATGTGCGAGGATGCACCTGCCGATGTATCGTCGGAGCGTTGCAGTTACGAGCCTTCTTCCCCGGCCATACTTGTGGTGTATCGAGTTAATCACCCTACACGTCCGCGACCTCGCCAAATTAAGCCGGAGAGCGATTCTTTTTATTCTTTAGGAATTTCCGCGTTATAATTTCCAGATGCTATTTGCCAGATTGCCAATATAGGATGCAGGATTATTTCAAGCATTCAAACGTCCGAGTACACTCGGGTTCAAGCTTGACATGTCACCCCTAATTGGGTTTAACGATATCCTTAATTCTAAAACTGGCCAATCACAACCATTCCTTCGAAGAATGGATTAACTGTGATTGATCAGTCTTAGAATATTATTAAATCCAATTAGGATTTAGGTAAAGAGATTAGGTGTAAACGTAGTCTTCTGTCCTACAGGAATGATCTCGAGAGGACAATCTGGGGATTCTGCCATTATCGTTTGGTCGCGCAGATCAATAACAAATTCAATTTCCCGCTTACCTGTCTTTCCATAGGTGCACTGGCAATAGAAGCTGCCGACGCGATCGATGCAGGTGGCGCCGTTGAAGCAGGCTGCACCTGCACAATCATCGATGTTGACACTGCAATCGGGTCCCGTCCAGCCGTTCACGCATATGCACGAATAACTGCCGTGCGAATTCGTGCACGTCGCCCCGTTGTGACACATGATCGGTCGTAAGGAACACTCGTCCACGTCCAGTTCGCATTGCGTGCCCGTGAAGGCCGGCGGACACAGGCAAGAGTACTCGTTCACCCGGTCCATACACGTGGCACCATTTTGACAGAGATTGCCCGGACAATCGTCGATGTTCTCCTCGCAGTGGGCGCCTTGGAAGCCTGAAAACATCACGATCCATTTTTATTCTCCATCTCTATTCACATAGAAATCATATCTTAATCTTGAAATAAATCTTTTACAGATAATGTTACTTTAAGCCTTTTACAGGACAACGTCCTTGTACAGGGATTGATATCCGGGTAGAGCTCATCCTTCTCTAAAAAGAAGGATTTTTTATAACATTAAGGGTTTTTTACGTGTACATAGCATAATTCGTAAAGTTAGTGTTAAAAAATGAGTTTGAATCAACAGTATGTCATGTCAGTTAGTTTATTTTAGTTACCATAGCTTTCCTATTACTATTGGAATTTTCCTTGTATAACAAAATAATATACATTTGTCTGTCGTCATAATATTTGATATCTTATAAAAAAATCTGTTATGATTAATTAATTTGTATAAATAAACTATATTAACAGTTACTTATATAAGATAAGGGAAATCCGAGGACCGATATACAGGGTGTCCCAGAATGGGCTGAACAGATAAGATCTTTACCTTTTTTTTCTATAATACTTAATATAAAGCAGTTATTCTTGAATGAAATCTGATCAATCAGCGACGATTTTTAGCCCCGAGCGCATGTCGGTGAGATGCGCGCCTAGTAGTATATGTGAGCGTTTTGCTGTTACACCATTACCAAGCGCGCGGCTCACTGATGTGTGTCCGACTAAAAATATAATTAGTTAGATTTTATATATTTCAACAATAAATCCTTTATTAAGTATTAAAAAAAAATAGAATAGAATTTTTCTGTTCAGTTACTGTGCTCTACCTGCTCACGAGTGTTGTCGCAGGTGCTTTGGGACAGCCTGTATAAGCGCGTAAAATAATTATATTGGAATCAATATAAAAAAAATAATACTAATCTTACCAAAAATAAAAATAACGATAAGAAGCAACGCTATCATTTAAATAATTAAATTATCTTCCTCCCAATAAAATAGGATCGCATGGATATTGTATATAATCGCACTCTCAATCGTCGCTTTTATTGCTCGAATGCATTTGCATAATGATTCGTTGGTAATCGCGACGCTATTAATAATCGCAAACCGCTCGGGCGATATTTTCTAATCTGCGTTTAACGGGAGGGACGGTGAAAGAAAATCGATTATCCGAGGGGAACTCATTAGCACAACACGTTCGTCGGCGCGAAAAATCGTGACGCGCTTATCCGTTATCGGGCGTCGAGGTTTTACCGCATCTATGAAATCTGCGTGTCTCGAGGCAGACAGGCTCGGCTGTAAAGTAAAAAGAGATCGAGCTCCGACAGAGCCGAAAGAGGATACGAGGCGATGAGCTTCGATAGCCGCGAAATCGGCGCTTCGACTCGCCCGGAAAGATTTCTTCCGGCCTTCGTCGAGTGGCGCGAAGAAAAGCGATAAGCAAATAGAGGCGGAATTAGAGACCGTGTCGCTTTGCACGCCGATTTTTAGCAGCAGTGGAACTGCCATTACGCGTAGTTCCGCCGTGAACATCGGCTCTCGTCGGAAAATACGTGCGACGAGAAATTTAAATACAAAGTGTCTGCTGCAGCTTCTTTGCAGACAGGCCCTCTGCTGAGATAATGTTAAAAATAATCTAAAATGTTTTAGAAATTAATGAATTACACAAATTAAATAATTTAAAAAATTCATAAAAGAAATTTATAGCAGTTTTCATGTTACTGTATCAATGTACTAGATGTACGCCGCCCCTGGATCTTGCCTCTGTTAAGCTAGCAGAACCAAATCAGCAGAATCAAAGCGGATTTAGACTATCAAATTATTTAGTCTGGATTTGCCTACCACTGCGCTGCACACGCACGTTCCCGAGAACAACAATGCTCTGATGATTAAGACAGATGTGAAATTTTTTTCAGACACCCAAATCTGTGTAAATTCAGGAAAAAATGTGTCTGAATTTTTCGAAAATTCTTTACAGATCGTTTAAAAATCCAAACGCACGACACTTCTCGTTCCATGCGCTAGGATTATTATTTATTGCCGTCGTTGAATAAAAAATTACATCTGACCGAAGAAAAAAATTCAAGAACGAAAGAGAGAGAAAAGATCGATGGTGGATCGATGGAATCGACCTTGCATGACGTTCGATTATCCGCACATTATGGACCTTTATTCGTTCGCCGTAGTTCGCTCTCTGCTCTCATTCTGTCAGGCAAAACAAACATTTGGAGCCGCGCGGCGGCTAATGGATTCGCGATGGTCAGTCGTGACTTAAGAAGTCTTGCATTACATATATATCATTATGCGAACTCTGTTTTTGCTGACTGTGAATATATTTTCATAAAAATATAAATTTTATATATTAACATTTAATTTCAAGACTTAAAATAGATTTAATTAGATTTAAAATTGAACTATTCATAAAAAACTGCAAAATTTCCGATAATTAGATTGTGGAGGAAGAAACGAGCGCGGTGCGGGCACATAAGATATGGTTCTTGTATACGCAAAGGGATATCGAAAGAAACGAGACAAAAACTGGAATGATAGAGTCGAACTAGGTAATTACTGCGCGACAACATGCTGTGTCAATAGTTATCCTTTTCCGCGATATAATTATTTAGTTCGCGACATGTTACACGATATCGCTAATCAATATCGAGGAAAACTTATGTTTCCCTCTCTCCTGTCAACCTAACCTCCAACTTTCCTCTTTCTTCACTCTCTTTCCTTTTTCGATCCTTCATCGCGACATCTTTCGACTTACCAATCTACCTTCACACTTCGGGTGTGTCAAAAGTTTCGACACCCTGTATATCATAGATATAATAATATATAATATACAATAATTAAATAGTTTTATAAATAAATCACATTTGACAGAAAATGATAATATTCGGGTATATTTTTAAAATCTAATTTATATTTTTATTTTTATAAGCATTTTTGAAAATGAATGACGTAATGATAATGAATGTCCTTCCATTGATATTTAATTTCTATTATATTAAAGGATTCACAATTTATTTGAAATATTAATAAAATGTGTATCTATAAAAATATTGAATGAACTACATCTGTATAGAATTAAATAACTTATCGTAATAAATTTATAAAATGTGTAAAAAAAATTAATTAAAAATTATAAAATATATTATATTTTATTTCACTAATAAGTCGTATAGAAATTTCCAGGCGATATCGATTTCTCGCAAGGTTTTGCACAGATGGTCGGCACTCAAAAGGTTTCCAGTTGGAATTTTGGTTGAGATTCAATCTAACAATCCTACGGACGGCTTCCTTCCCCTCTCGAATTACCACATTAGAAAAAACACCTCGTTCTGGACGCTTACATACTTTCAACCGAGGTGAAACCTTCGTGACTTACGATTTTAATTTAACATTATTTGGCGCCGAAAAAAATCTCAATATATGTCTGACATATAAAGATCGTTATAATACAAAAAAAAAAAAAAAATCGCGCCAGAAAATTATCAGATAACGCGAAAGTATCTTCCTGCGAGTAACATACGGTGCAAATGTCTTTCTTCTCGTGATAACGCAATTACAATATCTCGCTCGCTCGAGGTCTTTTTCCTCGGGGGACGACTCCGTCGCAAGAACAAAATTGCAGCGGCTCGGCGCTCGCGATAGCATTTGCACATTCCCCCCCTCCTGACAGAATTTCCCCCGAGGTGCTCTCTTTCTTCTTCCCCCTCATTCTCTCTCTCTCTCTCTCTGTCTGTCGTTCTCGCTCCGCGTTCGCCATGCGCAATATCGGCTACCGAGTTTTTGAGCGAAGGGGGGCATAATTAAACGGCGGACATCAAAAGCGGCATTCGACGGAATCTGATATTCCGTACAAAGTCGATCGATCCGGCGATCGGTCGCGGCTCTTGCGACAGAAAAGGCGCGGCGCGAGCGGGAACGCGAGGACGATGTTTCGAAAAAGCGTTGGAGGCCGCGCTCGGGTATTCCGGGAGGGAAGGTTCCCCACCCCTCCCCTCCCCCACCCACCCCCGAGACCGAACGATTGGGGTATAGGTAGTCAGGGTCGGGAGAGGAGAGGTGGACGAGCCAACGTCCACCAGCGCGACGAATCGATTCCCCCGTTAATATCGGATACCGAAGTGAGCGAGGCGAACAAAAGCGACGCTACCTCCTTTACTTAAGAATCGACCACGCGAGTATTTACACGTCCATTCGTTTCGCACTCACGTTCTTTTTCACCTTATACATTCTCTCCCCCCTTCTTTTTCCCCCTTACGTGTTACTGTTCGTCGGATTAGTCTCGAAGCATCGGCAAAAAATCGACCGGCGCCCCCAGCAGCCACCCCTTTTTCGTCCATCGATCGATCGAGCAAACGAGTTCCACTTTTTTTTTCGAGCAACACAAACAGGCGCGAAGAGAGAGAAAAGAGAGAAAGAGAGAGAGAGAAACAGAGAGAAAGAGTAGCGTTAAAAAGTATTAAAAGTTATAAAAAATTTTACTAACATACGTATATCGTGCAATTATGTTATCAGGTTTATAGGGGACGAGTTTATATGGGATCTGGCATATTTAACCAAATACTTATAAAAGAAGAGAACCAATCCAGCAGTCTGAAGAAGGAATCAAGCGAAGGCAAACCTAGGGAAGAAAACGTCGTTAAGGAGATTTTTCCGAAGGACGAATCAAAGCGACAATAATTTAGCAGCTAATCGCGAGCGAAGAGCAAACGAATAAAACAGAAAAGAAATTGAAGTTCGAGGAGCCGCAGGCGGACCCCGAAGAATCTAGAGAGACGTTTGCACAAAGACGATTATCGACGTCAGGAGATGAGGAGACAAATAAAGAAGGCAAATCACCCAGATGCGACAAATATCGCTTCTTCTTTATCTTTAACACCTTTTTTATTTCATCAATGCAGACTAATTGACCCGCAGAGTGAATGTAAAAGCGTTACATTTAGATACGAGGATCTAAGGCTACCCATATAAACTTCCGTGTTAGAGCTTCCAAGTACGAACGTTTTCATGGGGAGAGGTCAGTGGAGTAAAATTTTATACTCTGAATCGACGTTACAATGCATGGAGGACGAAACTTCAGGAGGACATGATTCGTATCTGAGGTACAATGCCATCGAAGAAGATATATTTATAATTATTTTTTTTTAATTGTTCTTTCTCTTTTTCTTATTATTAGTAAATAGTATCTCCTGGTGTGTCCCATTTCGCGTGATACTCCAAAAAAGATTTTAAGGGACCAAATTCGCGTGTTAACCAAAAGAAAATTTACGATTGAAAGCTTTGAGAGAAGCAAAGCACTTATAAACGAAATGCAACACAAAATAAGAGACTGTCAAAATAGATTAACAGTTAAAGAAAATTTGTATCGCAAAACCTCTCCGCTGAAGTACAGATGCATAGACATACTCAATACACATATTATTATATTATTATATATATATTTATGCACTTGCGTCAAGTTGGGGGTGTCATGTGACAAGTGCATGTGCAACCCTACAAAATGTAAAAACAGATAAAATGCCCGACAGAACAGTTTTCTCTGATAGTTTTAATCAGACCAGCTCGCCCAGCTATACTAGCAAGACAATGGAAGCACTCCTTCTGCCTAACAAGCACGGAAAAGGAATATGGAAAGGGCCAGAAATATTTGACAGTATAATCTCAGGACGAAGCGAGGCCACTAAAACTACAGAAACTGCTAAAAGAAACATTAGACGAATCTGCCGCCTTTAAGCTATTTGTCAGAAACCTATCAGTGTCCAACAGGACAGTAACGTTTCCTCGATAGTTTTAGTCAGACCAGCTCGCCCAGCTATAACTAGCAAGTCAATGGAAGCACCTCTTCTGCCTAACAAGTACGGAAAAATCCCAGGTATGATTAGTTTAAGCAAGGCTTAATACAAATTTTTTTTGACGGATAAAATAATTTTATAATTTTTTTTAACAGTTGATAATTAATATGTATGCCCTAATAATTCCTATTTTTATTAAGTTAACATTGAACATATTAATACATTTATTCAACAACTGAAGAATAAGCTACAAGTATTTTTATATCAATTTGAATCAAACAAATTAATCTTATTAATAAATTTCCAACATATATATATATATATATATATATATATATATATATATATATATATATATGTATATGTATATACACATTTTCCAAAAGACTTTATTATACAACAAAATATAACAAAAATTAATGCTGCTATAGGTATACAAATATTAATTTACTATTTTAATATGTATTTAATAATTATAATGCGTATATAATTTTTAACATATAAATCAACATTATTATACGCGCTTCTAAAATTAATCTCATTGTAAGATTTAAAAAATCATTACATTTTATACAATATTAAGAAATATTAGTTATAAAAATATATGAAAAGAATAACTGTCATTTTTATTACACGTATATGTACATGTAATATTAATTAATATTAATTTCTATATAAAATTATCCGTTTATAAAATAACACGCTTTTTTCGATCGAAGTTGCGAAATACGCGCCATCACTCCCATTATTATATAATAAACGATAGTTAAATCAACGTAGAAGTATTAATCATACATAAAATCAAGAGAGCGTGCAGAGGTGCGTTTAATATGGTAATGATGAAAAAATTGATAGACGAAGAATAAAACAATACAATACAAGTGGAAAGATGGAAAGTGTGTGTGCTCGGAGGCAAATGCGGAAAAAGTTTGGAGTAGAGAAGAGAGTGATATACAGAAGTGCTAGTTATCTTAATATTTGAATCGTAGAATTTTTCACGTTTCTTTTCTTTTCTTCGATCAAACTTTTAACCCACTATTAAAACTTGTGTATCATTCTGCAGATGCTTTTCGCATGCACGCAATGTATTTCGCGAAGTATTACGAGTATAAGAAGGGTGCCCGAGCTAATGATGCGAGAGCTGATTTCCATAAGGTACGACCCTCCTCTTCCTGGAAATCCGACAACCCCTCAAGGCAAGACTTATCGTGTGTACCACGGACAGCATAATACAAAGGATCCAACGGTGTCCGCAGTTAGTGAGAAGGGGAAAGAAAGAGAGAGGGGAAGGAGAAGGCAAATACATCGCGGAGGTGAAGAAAAAAAAAAAAGGGCATTCGCGACGAGAGAGAAGCGCGTGGGTGTGTGAGACAAGGAGGGAAAAGTCCCCGTCGCTTATAAATCAACCTGGATGAACCCCCATAATTGCAATTGTCCGTTGGACCTCACCCTAGATATCGGAGCGATAGTTGCACGCACACATGACATGCGCGTGTTCGGGCGGAACTTATTCGAGACGAGGATACGTGTATCCGTTACTGGCGCAGGGCTGTAGGGAGAGTCCCCCGAAAAACGGCGTCTCTATAGGGGACCACAACTGTAATATACGAATACCTCGAAAACGAAACGAGTATGCGTCAAACAGAAATATAAATCGCCTTAAAAAAATGTTTTTTTTTTTATCTTATACTTGTAAAAACAAGCGTAATTGTTATCAGACGAGACAGCAAATATAAATAGAACTCTTATATTTGACAAACTTCAGCTCAAGAGAAAAAAAGTGACTATAATGACCCATTTTGGACGATAATGGCTTTCTAGTAACTTGTGCAAAAAAAAAATTGACAAAAAGTGATTTAAGTAACTAGATGGTAGCACTGGCATATTTTTTTCATAAGAAAACAATTTTTTCGATTGTGTATAAAATACTATGAGATAAAACCCCGAAAAGGGGTTTCCCCAAAAATTGTTTTCTACTAGTTACTAGAAAGTCATTATCGTCCAAAATGGATCATTATAGTCACTTTTTTTTTCTTGAGCTGAAAATCGGAATATCGGTTTCTTTAAAGCGTAAAATTATTTCTGTATAAAATATTAAGATTAAAGATTATACTTAAATTATATTAAAGATTATACTTCTTTATGCCTTGACGGACTATCGTCAAAGGACATGTTGTATAATTTCAGGTAGAAAACCTGAATTTCGAGAATCCGGCAAAGTCGTGGCAATTAGCCGCGCCGAGACGGTCGAAATGATTTCGTTAACCTTAAAATATCCCGCTTGTGGCGGGAAAAAGCGAGATGCACACAAATCTCGGAGCATTCTTGAAGGAGAGAGACGCGAGAAATCTCGAGACGCGCGCGCTTTCGTCAAACGTGGACTGCGAGAGGCTCGGGGACTAGTTACGGACCTGTCCGAATATTTCGCCTGGTATGCCCAAAACTGTCGGTTGGTTAGTTGGTTGGTTCTTTCCTTCTCTGACGGAGAGGAAAAATAAAACAAGAACGCGGGAGTTTCGCGTTTCCGTTTCGGAAATCGAGTAGCTCTCACGTCACGCAAAAATGACGGTCACGATCCGGACGTATCACCGAGAGGCTTCCCCTATCGCAAGGATATCCCTTTATTTCCGTTTTAGCGCTCCTCCTACTACGTCGCTCGTCACGACGCGTTTCATATCCCCTAGATCGTGTTTTCAACTTCCAAGAGCGTCGTACTGTTCTATTTAAAAAACAAACGTTGAATATATCTCCAATCATCGATGCTGATGGCAAAAAGTGCCTCCTTCGAGGAAACGTCCATGTAAAATTTCCTACCATACGGCGAGCACCCTGTGTCCTGCGGTGGTATAAAAGTAGCAAAAGGGACATCCGTGTCGAATATCCTTTCCTCTATAAAACGCCCTATATATTTCCATCTCGCTCCTCTTGTACTCTCGCTGGTCATACCATCTCTCTTGTACAATTGTCTATCTCTTTCCTCCTTCATCATGTTCCCTTCTCTTCTTATGCCACCAAGCCCCCTTCCCCCTCCCTCTCTCTCTCTCTCTCTCTCTCTCTCTCTCTCTCTCTCTCTCTCTCTCTCTCTCTCTCTCTCTCTCTCTCTCTCGTTCTCCCTTCTTCAACGTGGCATTACCTTCCTCCCTTCAATTGGGATTTTCCGTCTCGCTCTGACCCGCTCTCCCCCTCTGGGCCCCACAAGGCACGCTACGATGCAGTGCTTCTCAGCCGAGACCGAGGTGTGGCAACATCGCGAGAGCGGGTGTGCTTCCCGCTCTCGCTAGGATCCACGTGGTGGAGGACTGTGGGAAAATTCTCATGCCGACGACGGCGGTGCTCAACCGGCGGCGACCGGTCGCGGGAACCAGTTCTTCTCGCGCGCTCAAACTTCCTGCTTTCACGCTCCAGGAGAGTTTCACCGGCTTCGCGAAAAACGTATCATTAGGGCGTCGCGGGAAAATCCGTCGACGACTAGCGGGAGCTACACGGCCGAGCTTCATCTTTACAAATTAAGCGAAAAATTGAGTCGAGATACGAATGGCGACGAGGATGAGAGATCGAGAGGAATCCTGATGATCAAGAGTGACTTTAGATTTTAATTGGAAATAGCGGGAAATGTATATGCTTGACTAGGTCTCGGACAATGTCAACGTATGTCAGTTTATATAGTACAAATTATTGAGACGCACTGACAGACAGCCCACTGGAACTCGTGAAGTAAAGAGGAAGGTTAACTGCGCCACCGAAAGGCATCGCCGGCATGGCCAGAAGCACGCCATAGAAAAATTATTTGTCCGCTACCGAACGAGCGAGACAGAGAATACTATAATCATTTAAGGTTGCGCGGTCAACTATTGAAGACGGAAATCTCAGAAGAACTCGAAATAAAACGTTTCGACACATCATTTGTATGACAAAAAAATCATGTAACATATATTCGGGAAATATAAATTAGAGAACAATTTCTCTTATAGTTCAACTCGCTAGTTGCTAGATTATAGCAATAATAGCAATAAATAGCAATAATAGCAATAAATAGCAATAATAGCAATAAATAGCAATAATAGCAATAAATAGCAATAATAGCAATAAAAGCAATAAATAGCAATAATAGCAATAAAAGCAATAAATAGCAATAAATAGCAATAATAGCAATAAATAGCAATGATAGCAATAATAGCAATAAATAGCAATAATAGCAATAAATAGCAATAATAGCAATAAATATAGTAAATTGACAATAATAGAAAAAACCAAGTACTATAAGCTTAGAATAATTTTGTTTAACATGTGATTAAAAGAAATTAATTATATAATTAATTTCTTTTAATTATATAAATTATATATACATAATATATAATACATATTACTGTTTATTTTAATTATTATACATATAATATATTATAAAATTAGTTACATATTACATATATAATTAATTATATAAAGGAATTAATTTATTATCCTTTTTATACAACAATTGGGTCTATTTTTTGAAATGAAATTAAAAAATTAAAAAATTTTCTCGGGGTCAATCTCTCTCTAATTATCGCAAATAACTTTTAAAATAATATTAGATGGATTTAAAAAATTATTATTTAAATTCAAAGTGACCAGTCAGTTCAGTCGCAAAGCGAGACTAGTTTCAGTTGCAGCCGCTTCCTCGAACGCGTTTGTGCAATCGTCGTAAACTCTTGACGCTGCGGAGCGCCCGCAAAATGACCGACAATTTCCGTGGCAATATATTGTATATATTGGAGAAATTTAAATCGCTGACCGGGGCCCCGTACGGTTTTCTCCGCTCGATTGTATTCGTGCCCCATCGCGCGCGCGCGCGCGCATGTGAACGCCGCATAATATGGCGTCCAAATGGAAAGGAGGGCCGGATGGACGTCGGTATATGGGATTGGGAGTGGTCGAGGGTACTTTGGTGAAGCTGAGAGGGAGAAAGAAAGAGGGAAATCGGTTTATTTGAGAGAAAAAGAGATCGGTTCAAAGGACAAGTGGAGGCAATTCAAATTGGAATACATGTATCAGACCTTGTGCGATGCACATATAAATATTATATGTGCGTGTAATTTTATTATATATTTATCTATTATATATGTATATTTAAATAAGTATATTGCGTATATAAATATACATTTATATATTTTTTAATGACTGATGTATGGAAGAAAGCACTCAGCTTTATAAAGACTTGTAATGTTTTATTAAATAGTATTATCAATCATAAAAATTTGAGATAGAAAAAATATATTTTATTTTATGAAATCTATAATTTATTTTATGATATTTATATTTTATGAAATTTAATTTATTATATTTTATGAAATTTTATCCTAGAATCCATAAGGGGGCCTATCGATCCATTTATGTTGCTTCTGAAAAAGCGAAAATTATCCAAGTGACAAAAAAGGATGGATAAAAGAAATAGTGTTATCTACTTATAATAAGTCTTACTCCCATTACAGCGAGCAATAGAATGCATCCCTATCGCATTTCGCTTCGAAAAAGATTTTTGCTTGTCTCCCTGTCATTATTCTTTTCGTCTTTCTTCTCCGAATCTCAATTTTTTATCTCAATTCTCGCTGGCGGAGAGAGAAAGAACGAGAGAGAGAGAGAGAGAGAGAGAGAGAGAGAGAGAGAGAGAAGGACCCACCTTCTTCATCTCGCGAGAATGCGCGTCCGTTTTTCTGGTTAAGAGGCGCATTTATGTACGCGAAGGGAGTAAAACCACCGATAAGCATAATTTGAATGGGTAATGGCTTCACCCAAGAGGTGGGTCCCCCGGTTAATGACGGGCTCCGAGAGAGATCCGACCGACAAGATGCCGCCCCCCCTCTGCCTCCCCCCCCCCGCTCTCGTTCTTCCAGGCTATTTCGCCATGACCTGATCGCGATTGGAAGATGTTTTCGGTATGGCTAAGAAGTGCCGATAATACGGGACGTGCTTTACTTCGGGAAGCAGATTCATTCTTTCTCTTATGGCAATTGCTGAGTAAGCTATTCTTCGATATGGCAGATGATACGCGAGTCGTAATGTAAAGAAGAAATATTCTCATTTCAGCGCTACTATTTTCTTGCAATCTTGTGTAAAAAAAAAAAAAAAATAAAATATAATATAATATACATTCTGAAAATAACATATATGAAATGTACAATAAAATAAATTATAATATAAAAAAATCGATGTAAAATAAAATATATATTTATTTTTTAATGAACTCTGTTTTATTAAGTTATCGATAATTCAATGTGATAATTAATAAGAATTAGAAAAAGTAAATGCTGAAAAAAAAGCTAAAAAATAAGCAAAATAAAGTCTTGACATAAATTATGACACAAATAAAAATCATCCCTTCATGGATTTATAATAATGATTATAGAGAACAAGATGTGCGACATCGCTGAGAAAAATTTTGACAATCTCAAAAGACTGAATCGACACGAAAAAAAGGATTCGATTACCGATGCCATGACTAGGTTAATCTATGCACACCATGTATAAAATATATGGCGGTTCGAGCCTCCTGAAAATCCATGAATAATGCATGCTAAAAGTACTTTAACGTCTAATTCGAAGATACCTGAGAACGAAACCGTTGTTCGTTCGCGGTCCGTATCACTGAATCACTTATCGAGAGACCGCCCTTGCGAGAGACGAAAGAGTAAATACGCGAGAGCACGACATAATATCATAACAAGGCGGAGACGTGGATGGCAGAGGACGACGTGAAATTCTCCAGACGCTCTATCTAAAGCGGTGCGTCTTTCTGTAAACAAACTCGTGGAACGTTTTACGAGCTAGAGACCCTCGAGACGAGCTCGTAACCCCATCTCTGCCGAGGTGCTCACGAGTCTCGAGATTAAATAAACACATTTGCGCGATTGTGTTGCGATCGCGTAGGTCCCGAGACAGAAATATATTGCATACGCACATGTCATGATGAAGTTTCAAGCAAAATTATTCTGCGATTTCGCTCGGATTGTCATGTAAAGATTATGATGACAGTAAGATTATAATGATACACATGTACGGAAGATATTATTAATTAAAAAAAAAAAAATTATTACTAATAATTTTCAAAAAAAGTTTGTGTTTCGGGAAGCTGTGATCCTTTGAAAAATGTATGCGCAGAACGTAAGATGAGCGAGGTGGACGTGTAGCAGGTATAAAACGATTGGCAAAAATCGATCCGCCCAAGATTTAACATTTTTTCGCGCTTTCTCTTCGTTATTTCGCCAGGAGAAAGAAATGGAGCAAAAAATTACGCGTACGATTATACAGTTAAACCGATGAAAAACAAATTTTTTTTCATGTAATTGTCAGTAACGCGATGATGCAGAGCAACCGGTGGCGCAGCGATCAACAGGTGGTTTGACGTTCAACAGGTGGTTCGACGATCAACAGGTGGTTTTTGCTCTATATGTCGCGATTCTGAATAGTGTCTTAACGTGAGGACAACGATACACGATCAATAAACATATCGCGGGGCAAAAAAAGGCTCTGCGGCATCTATATGACAACACTGGCAGATTAAAAGAAAAATCTGAACGGAATATAAATGATCGATATGGCGATCAATCTAGCAATAAAATATTGATTAATGTGACAGATATATTATAGAAGCAAATAAGTTGCTATAAAAAAATGTATATAGTCATCAAAATTTTAGTGCTACTATTTTTTAACGACCTTAAAAAAAATAAAATATAATATATATTCTCTCAAAATGAGATACATGATTTAATGAGGCTCGAGTGATAAGAATCAATTAATAAACAAGAAAAGTCAATTAAAGCCCAAATACGATATTTGAAACGTAAACAAATTATTATATTTTATCAAGAATCCAGTCAAGATGTAATACACATTAAATTCAAACGTTTCGATCTATTTCGGGTCCTTCTCAATGAAATTAAATAAAAAGATTAAGTAAATTCTTAAGATTATATCATAAAATAACGATGACTCGCAGTGTGTGTAACGATGTGAAAATATATGCTCATGCATAATATATTTTGAATTATAATAATATGATATTTTGATTTATAAAATAATTATAATTAAGTACGCAAATCATTCTTCGTAGCAACGCTGTGTGTTTTTCTCTCAACACATAATAATTATTTTGTTAAAATTCAAAATATTAAATCATGTGCTTGTATAAAAACACACAGCGTTGCTATAAAGATGTATTTGATATTTACTAGTGACCAACGCAAAACGCTATGTAAAAATAAAATCTTTTATGTATTGAGTCTAGAAACAAAAAAAAAAACCTTTGTGCAATATGTAACGGTTAATTATTGGACCATCTGTCCTAAATTTAAAAAAATAAACTCAATTAATTCTAACTTTAAAAAAATAAAGTCAATTAATTCTAACTTTAAGAAAAATTTATAAAATATCGCATGAAACTCTAGCCTGAGAAATTAAAATTAATATTGAATATATGCGCCTCTTCAACTTAATCGCTAAAAAGATAATGTCTTTTTCTTTTAACATCCGTAAATCTTTTTCTTTAAACATCCGTAATTTCGGAATGTCTGACTTCTGATCGAAAAGTGGAGAACAATGATTCCGCTCTCCTTTCATTCTGGCTTTACTTCTCTACAGTAAAACTTCCTGAAGGTGTTCTCTCATTCCTCCAATTTCTTCTTGCCAGTATGTCTTGAGTGGAGTGGTTCTCAGACCAACTGGCAGAAGATACCGCTGATCTACAACTGCCTGGTGAGGCTTCCTACATCTTTCAGCATAAATCTTATCCATCCGCCTTTATAATTCTGAAAGCTGGACAAGCCTCATCCGCTATTGTGATAAAGAGATGATGCAACTCGTTCCCCTGCTTTCTTGGGAAAATTGTATTAGCTTTTTGATTAGCTATGCAACTGGACAAACATTCTTACTGGGATATCCAAATAACAATCGGATTGTCTGTACGTTGTGGAATCAGTCTAAGATGCAAAAACTGGCCACAAGATAATGCACTTCTTTATTCTCTCTTCCGATGACGATATCCTATCCTCTGAGATTCTTAGTAACATCGAATCATGGATTCTTCGCTCCGACGCCAACAGGAGAATCGTCATGGTACGCTTTGATATCTCGAACAATGTATCTCTGACTCGGGATGTTGCTAGCCAATATTATCTGTACATTGGCGGCCACATTAGCGATCGTGTGTCTTTCGAATGTGCTGCAATAATTGCTTTTAGACCAATAAATTTTTCGATAAAAACTTCTCAGGTTGAGGATCCACAGAAAGTCAGTATAGCAGACTTGTGAACCAAAATTTTATTATATGCTAGCTTTTCTTCCAAATGTAAATAAGTTAGAAATCTTGCACTTGATGAACCTGCGATGGCTAAGGATCACATTCCGCTCATTCAGTCCAATCATCTCTTAATTGCTGGATAATACATTCAGTGTTCTAGCTGGAATTTAGGGGTTTTTTCTCGGCGAGAGAACAGCTGTTGACAAAGCTCTCTCGACCTTCAACTAACCAAATCATGAAAAATTAGCCGGTCTATCTGTGCTGGTGACGCGTTGATCGATACATGCAAAACACCTTTTAAAGATACTCTATCGTAAGTGGCGCTTGCAAGGCACGCGATCTTAGATCTGATCGAAAGAAGGAAATATCCACCGCAGTTGAAAATCCAATTAGCGGCTAAAAACGTTTGAATAGACAGCTGAGTAATCTCTGAAGTTTAATGAGATATAATCCTTGACCACGGCTGTTTCTGCAGACGCAAAAAGGTTGACGTCTGTGATGCCACCCTTGGCTGAATAATTCTGATGGGCAAAAAATGTCACTCTGGCAGGCGCTTGCCTCTTGAGAGATGATCGGCAATGGAGTAGTACCTCATCGAGAAATAATACGCTGATAGACGAATGTTTAGTTTCGGTCCGTTAGCGTCAACAATTTGCAAGTTAGATTCAAAAGATTCAGTGAGTGCGTTCCGCCCTCATTGCGGATGAAGGCCACCAGAGTCCGGTTGTCTGATCAGACTAGTATATGCGCGTTCTTCGACTAACTTGCTTGTCTCTACATGGCTGCAGATTACTGCAAACATCTATGGTTCATATACTGCAAACATCTCTTTCTTATTCGAATGCCATTTGATCTAGTTGCTTGTCCAAGTTTCCGCCATCGAAATCTCGTCTAGTTGTGCTCTTCAACCTGTATCCGCAATCTGTTGTCAGGAAGTGAGTATACGGTTTTCGATGTAGTACTGATACGCTCCTGATGATTTCGCGTCATTTTATCGCCCGGAAGGATATATTACCATTCGCCTCTTTGGTCAAAGCAATGAAAAAATATTTGAGGATGCCAACCATGCTTAAATTACTTATACTTAAATTTTTTTCCGAATAAAATTTCTCTGCCTTCTTACACAATAAGTACACAAAAAGCTAAGAAATGTTAGTACTTTACAAAGTGCCAATTCTATAAAAGACTGAGAAGCAGAAAGAGTGGCGTCGCTGGTAAGTAACAAGAGTAATAGGTAAAATGCGAGATTAATGTGTAAGTATGCAAATGCTTCGCTTCAATAGCAACTGTATATTTTTAGATAAATACATAATTACCGATTGCTACCTTCATATCTTAACACTATAATAGAAAATTAATTATGATCATAAAAAATCGAGATAAATATTTTAATTTGTTTGCGTTTTGCTAATATATCGCTCATCGCCATATTGTTTTCATAAAGTTTTGCCATTTACTTAATTTAATTTCATTGAGAAGAATCCAAAATAAATCGAAACATAAAATTAATATATGTAGTGATATATGTATATTATATGTATGTAATATATATTACATCTTGAATGAATCATTTCAAAGAAAAAATATAAAATTTCGAATGAATTCAGATCATGTGTACAAAATACTGCAAAATTATATAACTCAGATAATAATCTTGAACATGATGATTTGCTTGGAGCCAATCGAATACGAATATTAAAAGAAATCTACTGAACAAAGAACACTCTGCATAGACCGCTGGTCGATACTTTCGTGCAACAAGTATAAGACAATCATCAGATTGTTTTTGCATGCCAATCTCGTCCCGCTGCTTCTAACATCCTCCCTCAATCTCTGAGCATACATATCTCTTCAAAGAGAAACAGAGGAAATCATCCCAGTAGAAAAAGAGCAAGAAAGATGCAATCCAAAAAAAAGAAAGATATATACATATAATAAAAGGAAGAAAGAGAGAGAAGAAACCCGACTACATAGGCAGATATACTTCACTCTCGCTATCTTTTTCCTCGCGAAACAGTGTGCATGCTAAATGTCTGTGTGTGCACGCTAAATGTATGTGTGTACTTATCGGAGGCTACACATATAAGTGACCGCACACGCGTATTCGTGCACATAGTACGGGTTATACACAGACACCGGCGCTCGAACAATGGGACCGTCACGCGGCTACCATTCTTCAGGGACAATCAGCGGGAACAGGAGAGAAGGGGGCCTCCTTTCTTTCTCGGCGCATTGGCCGACCACGAGGGGCCCCATACCGCTTAAAAAGGACAATCGCCTCCTTATTTACGATTTGGGCAGCCTAGCCTCGTCTTCTACCTTCGTGCTCTCATCTCTTTTTCCTTTCTCCCCATCTCTCTCTCTCTCTCTCTCTCTCATTTCGTTCTACCACCTTTTCCTTCCTCCTCGCTCTTTCATTCCCCTTTAGACGATCGCCCTTTGCTTGGCTACGCGGTTTCCTCGAGGTACCTGGACACAAGAGTATCATCGAAAAATCTCTAGCTCATATACACAATCTTGTTCCATTAGTCACGAGTTGTTCAGTCCACGCGGCACGCCTATTCGTTGAATTTTTCACGGGATTTTCCGAGCGGAGCATAAATTTCGAGGCTTCGTAATATGCCGCGTCACGTGCTCGGCTTTATTGTAGCCTCTCTACAAAATTGATTACGAGAAGGAACTTCACCATAGGTTTGAGCAAGAATATACGTCCGGATCCATTCTCTACCCCAATAGATTAACCGATATGATTAAGGAGCGTGGATTCTAGTTTAACGCAGTCCATTACTTGTCACCGAAAAATAGAATAAGACAAATCATGTAAATAATTATGAAGATTATTTGAATCTACGCTTTTATCTCTGCGTGAAATTTTAAATATATACAATAATGTATGTGTAAATTATTCTAAATATATAAGCGCAAACGCAGCTTTCAATTATTTTAGAATTATAAATTAAAATTCGAAACTGAGATAATTCCATCACTTTTAACATTTTGCATTTATAACGCGAGCTTCTCTAAAATACTGCAACAAGTCGTTCGCCATTCGAGCCTAATAACACTCTTGACAGATAGAGTCTTCATTTACGTAAGATCATTTTATCGATCGTAAAAGGATCAGTTCTCACTGAACACAAATCGCTTTTTGTTTGTTGGAACGGACAGATATATTATATTTATGAAAGAGATAAATCGATTGCAATCAAATAAACGCAAGTCAACTAGAGAAATTAGAAAAGAGCAATATTGTTCTCTGTTAGATCATCATCCATCGAAATAACCGTAAGGTAGAGTTTCGATTCGAGAATCGATTACGAATTATTAGAAAAGATTTCCATTTTCATCTCATGTCTCGCCTCCATCAAATTTTTTTTTTCAGTATTAATAAATAAAACATGTTTAACAAATATTAATTTGCAACGTAGAAAATAAATATTTCTCGCAAATATTGCAATAGACATAAAGGTACCCTCACTATTTTTAATTGAAATAGACGTTTGAATAATTCTAAAAAAATTTTAGTATAGAATTTATAATAAAACATATATTACAATATCTTTATATTATACTATTTTTATACACAAAATATTTTTCTTTTTTTACATATTTCTTTATATATATTGTGATGTTGCCGTTTCGCGCGCGTCTACCGGATTTCTCCCCGATCGCTGAGCGCGGGATATGCGCCCGCATCAGTCGAGAGCCATACCGAAATCTCCATAGGAGCGTTAATGGTTTGACGTAATTTCGTTATTTTAATTTGACGTTTATTTTCGCTTGCCGTTAAGATTGGGAGCCTCATCGGAGGAGCGAGGAGGCGGCCGAGAAGAAAACAATCAAAGACAGCTCGGAAGACGAGGGGCGACCTTCGGGAGGACGTCAGACGGGAGGAAGAAAATCAACAAGCGAATTTTGAAGAGCGCGTACGACGCAAAGCGCGAGAGGATGAGGGGATCCTCGCGCCAGCGTGCAGGACCGTGCGGAGTTGGCTCCCCGAAAAGATAAGGAAGTTCCGTTTCCGAGTGAAGAAAAGAGATCGGCCAAGGTTGCTGCTCGGTATCCGTAAGGGACCCCCGGTCGGGGCCCTCCGAGAGTCCGTTATAATTGGCCCCGCGAAATAATCGATTGCGATCCCGGGGGTACGCGCACCATCTCCGCACAGCCTCCCTTCTTGAAAAGGAAGAATAGTGAAATCGAAACCTCTGATGAACACACAGCAACTATCAGCGATTATCAAGCTCTCGACGTGTCTTGGAAGCAGTTAAAAAAAGAAAGAAAGGCAGCTAGAAAAAAATCGAAAGATTAAAAGACATGAGACTCATAAGAATTATGCCTTAAAAGATTCGAACAAACCCACGGAAACAAATAATGACAACATTCCGAAGTCAGACGAGAGTGACGCTGACATAGAGGACAACATCTAAGGGGATCATTCTCGTCTAGAAATTGGAGAATCCGGATACAGTTCAGAGAAAGCATCCGCCGTCCTATATCTCTTACTGATCCCCACCATCATCATTCAAACAATGATTTCAATAACGATATCAATAATCTGACCAGTCTGGAAAATAGTAATCTGGGTAACAATGCGGACATGACACAAATTAGACATCTGGTGAATATTGACATGTTAACTAGTCCTAGTCCAACCGATGTATCGATGATAATTCTGATAAGTCTGATATTACGAGTCCTGAAGTGCCTACTGCAAGTTTAAGTAGCTCGATTGCTTCTAAAGAAAAAGCCTCATATTGGGCACCAAATTTTTTCTCTTTATATTTCATATAAGATCTTTTCGTGATTGAAAAATCAAAGACGGAGATTAAATAAAATCTTTGACATCCCCCAAAATGACGATACGATCTAACGAACATAGGTCCATCATGTACAAGATGTAAGTGTAGTGGGTGGAGAGAAGAACATGAGACACGGATAGAAAGAAGAGCGGTGAGAGGGAAAGGATGCGAAGGAAAGGGTAGAGGGACGAGGACGTTGGAGACGACAGAGGCAGAAAATGAGGAGAGTGCAGTATCACGGTTGCTTTATCTCGCTGCACTGAAGAGCCTACGAGAAGTTGAAGAGCACTCCGCTCTTATACACGAACGCGAGTGAAGAATATATTGTGTGAAGAACAGAGCCTTCGTACACACACCGTTGTCCTTTTCCCCTCCCCTCTTCCCTCCTGCCTCTCCTTGTTCCACCGTTCGCCTCCTTCGCCTCCTTCGCCTCTTCTTCCTCGTTTAACCACCATCTCCTTACTTTGGGAGAAGAGGTTTATGGGGAAGAACGCGGGTGGATAGATGATAGAAGGAGAATGAAAGGAAGACGAGGATAAAAGAAAAGGGAGGGAAAAGAGGAAGGGAGAAAAGGTCGCTGAGCAAGGGGGCGTGGGTGCGCCCTTCATGATTTACATATGCGTATTCTATACCTTATTTACTGCGTCGATCATCTTCCACTTTTATCTCCTCGCGTGTAGGTTCGGTGTGTTGGGTCGAAGAAAGAGTATGAAGATGCATGCGAGGAGGAAGATGCGGATGAAGAAGCCGATGAAAAAAAAAAAGAAGAGAGGAAGAGAGAGCATGGTGGGACTCGTCTCTTCTCTTCGTCTATTAGCCCGGAGCTGCCGCGCCGGTATCGTATAAATATTGCACGTAGACAGATAATCTTAAACCTCTTAATTGCCAAGAGGATAAAGCCACACGAAGAAAGGAAAAAACGCTCCGATTTTATCAACGCGCGGATAATGTAAGATCGTGGAAAAATTTCAGATTTCACTCGAGCAAATGACATTTCCCAAATGACATTTTCCCCGTATCTTCCCCGTGACGCGGGTCACTACGCGTGTCGTCTCTTGATGCAAAAAAATATTAATAGATACATTTTTTTTATGTATATTCAATACAAATGTATTGAAGAAAAAATTGAAACTTTCTTTTTATTTACTTAAGATGATTCCTGTAACAATATTTAGCTAAATGATTATATCATTTTAAAAAAGTGTCCTGATTATGCTTATATATATTTTTATATTATTATTATATATATTATATATTATATTATATATATTATATTATATATTATTATATATTATATATTATTATAAACATTTAATATATTATTATCAAGAGAAAGAGAGAAAGGGAGAGATAGTTATGTAAATAATCTTTAATCTTTCTTCTTTTTTATATAATTGTAGCTATCACAGCATTACGATTCTACTGGATAAACCCCAGTGAAATCGAGAATGATAACGAAATTCATGAAGACAGAGACACACGCATTTAAGATACTTTAAGCCTGCACCGATGACTTTCCGTCCGTGGACCAAATATTACTTAAAAGAAGAGGCGCGTGTGGAAGGGGGCGGATAAAAAAATGACGGCGAGATAATTGACGTATGTCAAGTTTCTCTTTTTTTTTTCTTTCTTTCTTTTCTAAAGAGCCGACACGTCTTCTCTCGCTCATGGTAACCTCGGGCATGCCGCGGCTAATTGTCGTAACTGCCTTCGGCCGAGTCGCTTCGAAGGTAGTTTATACGAGGCAAGCGCGGAAGACAAAGAGCGCCGAAAATGACGATGAGGACCTTCCTCGTGACGCGCACGCGGCTTGTACGAGGCCCGATGACAACCTGACGAAGTACTTCTCTCCCTGATCCCGGACAAACGTCGGCCTGAGAGAGCGCGCGTCCTTAATTGAAAGTATGATTGGCAAGGGTTATTATTAATTTTATTTATTATATTATTGTTAAAAAGGAAAGAAGTGCAAAAAGAAAAAAAAAAGAAGGAAGAAAAAACGAAAACAAGGAAACAAAGCGCGTTGCGATCAATTTCTGTGAGAGATTGAAATTGAGATTAATTTATTAAAATAACCATAAATAAAAAATACAATAAATTAGTAATAAATCATTATCTTATACGAAACATAGACATTACATATGGAGTGTCTTTAGAAAAAAATAAACTTCGATTAGCTAATAAAAAAATAATAATTTTTTTCAACTCAGTTACGAGCATGTGTCTCTTTCTACACGATTCTAATAGATTATATAATTCTAATTAAGGAATAACGCGATTCGGCAAATATATTATAATGATATATGTATTATATGAATTGATTATTGCAACTGGATAAAAATTCTTGGACGAAATTAATTTTCCAAAGTTTGCAATTTATCAATCGTCGTAGCAATCTTGTCAATCATCGCGTACTCGTGCTTCACGGCGTTTTATCGCCCTTTTATTTTATTTAGTGTCCCCTGACTCTCTCGGCGGGATAATTATCAATCTCACATGAGATTGCTGAAGACTGCTTCAATTTTTTCTCGCGTATCAATCATATGGGACGCAAGCATTATCGAGGCGGTGACGGCGACACGCCATTTCATCTTCGATCGCGGTCGAAAGCGACGAGAAGCGATTTCGCCATCGAGATAAACAAGTGGAAGTAAGAGAGAGAGAGAGAGAGAGAGATAAGAACGAGAAAAGACAAAGAGAATGGAAGAGAGAACGGTCGATAGACTCTCCTCTCTTTCGAGATGGTCGAGTAAATCATGGGAAGAGTATTCGTGAGAGTCTTGCGGGAAAAAAGATGGAAAAAGGACGAGGAGGTAGAGAGAGAGAGAGAGAAGAACCACCCGGTTCTCATAAGACGATCGATGGAGAGAGCGCGAGAGAGATAGAAGCGACGAATGAGAGGAAACTGAGTGGGAAAGGCGAGAGGGATGTGAGCCGAGAAGAAACGTAGGGTTTCGGTTCGACATATCAGCCCGAGGTGGTCACGAGTCCCGTGCGGAGGGCCCGCTAGTGGGTGGGACCCACCACTTCGTGCCTCTACCAGGCTCTTTCCTTTCTCCGATGCTCGATCGCGGCTCTCCCCCCCCCTCTCTCTCTTCTCGCTCTCTCCTCTCAGCTTCAACGTGTCTAACGACAATTTCGCCTAAAGCGAGATCGGCTCGGTCGGTTTCGCGGTTTTATGCAGCACGAAAGCGACAGTTGTTGTCTCGCAAATAACAGATAAGAAAAAAAAAAAAACAAGAGGGTGGGAATAAAATGTGCAAGAAAATGAACGCAAGGGAGAGAGAGAGAGCGAGAAATATTTTTCCGACCAAAATATTTATATTCGCTTGGTAAAAAGTAAGTAAATATTCGTCGATCGAGATGAGAGACGCACTTTATCGCGCACGGTTTCAATACCAAACAAACTTGAGAGATCCGAAAAAAAGCGAGCTGTAAAAAGGGCCGCGGGACTATCTGAATAAGGATCACGGCCTGTGGTGCTGTACACGGGGCGGCTATTGATCCTGATCTGTTTCTTGTCGATTTGCATGTTACCGCTTGCCCCGGACAAGAAACGGAGCACGCGGCCGAGAGATACACGGCGGTAAGCAATTACGCGAGATTCAGAGATCGCGGATAAGCGGGACTCGGTGAGCCCGCTTCTCTCTCTCTCTCTCTCTCTCTCTCTCTCTCTCTCTCTCTCTCTCTCTCTCTCTCTCTCTCTCGGCAAAGGGAGACAAAAATTAGATAACATTCTCCAGGAAGTCTTAAGGATCGCACGATTAGCGAGTATAATCGGCGACGTGAACGAATGGAAACTTGCCGTGGCATTTTCGTTTTAAATGTAATGGATTAGAAATCATCTGAGGATTTGTTCCAATTTTCTGTTCTTTTTTTTTTTTTTTTTTTTTTTTTTTTTTTAAGTAACTGTAAAATTATTTTATAAAATAGAAATACAAATAGAAAAACAATTATATATTTAATATAATTATTTAATATTATATTTGATATAATTATTTAATAATATTATTTAATATAATATATAATATATAATTATATTATGTATTATTTTATTTTTTATAACACACATATATATATATGTATGTATAATTGTTGATCGAGCAATCTCCCTAAAACAATATTTCATGCACGTGGCTATTTTCTAAAATTCTCGTACGCTTTTTCTAGCAGGAGACACAGATATCTTGCAAATATTTTGTAGACCTTCAATTACAATTTGAATAGCTAATTAAGAAAATATTTATATGTAACGATGTTACTGCGTAAAGGGAGCAATAAATCCTCGAGTTATTTCTCTCGGTGCTCGGTGCCTGGGTCGGTCGGTCGGTCGGTCGCACGCACACGCACGCATACACGCGAAGGTCGTGTAGAATGTAGGTGGGAGGATTCAGAGGGAGGCGGAGTGAGGAGGGAGAGGTTCTCCTCCAACGCGTGGCGCGTCTTTGCTCTTGTTGCTCGCCTGTCTCTCGCTATCTTTTCTCCAGGCGGCGGCGGCAACAAAACCGCCGTGACTCGCACAACTCGCTCGGCGACCGAACAAAAACCACTTTGTTCTAAGGCAAACCCCATCTTAGGTACGTATATACGACCGAACCTTGTCTTCTCCTTCCCCCGCCCCCTCGCCCCTCACCCTCCCCACCCCGCGCCCGAGGCCGCGAGAGGTCGGCATCTTCTCCCTCGACAGAGCGAGGGCGAAAAAGCGAGACGAATCGACCGGAAATTGTCTTCGAAAATCCTTCTTTCTCCCTTGGCGCTCGCTCTTTAATAATCTCCCTCATTTCATCAATATATCACGCATCTCTTATGCGAATTTCAGCTGATTTATATCATGTAAATTCCTTACTCATTCAACGTACCGTTAGATCAATTCGATACTTTGAGTAAAATTGACATTTGATGTGCATTCGATATGAAATATTATTTTGAGGAAATTAAATAATTAAATAATTATTGCATTTTATATATATAAAAAAATAGTAATAAATTAAGATAGAAAAATCCTCTTTCGAGAGGATTGAAAATTCTTGTATTTCATTTTGCTTTCTAATTAATATAAAATTAATTAATAAATAATTAATTAAATATTAAGTAAATAAATGAAAAAATAATAAAAAAATAATAAAAAATTAAAAAAATTTAAAAAAAATAAAAAAAATAAAAAAAAATAAATAAACAGCCATTTAAAATTTGATTAATTCCATTGTCAGGCTTAGATTAATGCTTTTCGTTCGAATCGGTCATAATCGCGGACATTATGCACGGCTCGATGACGATTATTAATACGAAGGTAAGATCTGGAGATGTACGCGCAACGGGGATCGATGTAGAATCAATGGTTCCTTTGACAGAGATGAAGTGCGTGAGACGCCCTATCGAATGCGAAGACACCCACTGATCTATTCACCTTGCCTCCTCTCGTTGCTGCGTCATGACAACCTATCTCTGTCTGGTGCAAAAGTCATTATCGATTCGCGTTGCACAAACGCGGGTTTGATTCTCCGCCGAATGTCTGAATAGCGTTAACTCTGTCTCTCTCTCTCTCTCTCTCTCTCTCTCTCTCTCTCTCTCTCTCTCTCTCTCTCTCGTTTTCTTGAAATAAAACTTACATAACGTTGAATAATTCAATTTTAATATAATATTTCTAGTGGATGAAAGAATAATTAATTTAAATAATGAAAAATATATTTCTATCTTTTTCTTTTATTTACATTTTGCCGTTTTAATTTAATCTGGAGAATTAATTACACTTCTGATTGATATCAGTTTGCAAATTCCTTATAAAAATATCTTTACCTAAGACTTTACTTACACAGAAAAAAATCAAATAATTTCTTAATGTCGGGTCACATCGAATAAATAAAAGAAAAAATGAATATCGATTCGCCACTCTCCCTTTTTAAGGATTGAGCCGCCCCATATCCGATAACCTAATAGTCTAAGAGCACCGAATTGTCGTCGAGAGAGAGAGAGAGAGAGAGAGAGAGATGCACTCCGCATAAATTTGCATAGGAACCGCCGCGCCCTTTTACGTTTCAAGGCACCTTCTCGGCCAAGCGTCCTCCTCCTCTTCCTCCTCTTCGCGAAGAAGAAACACGAAGGAGGCTCGAGATGGTCGTTTTGGCGATCGCGGCGGAAGGAGCGTCCTACCCTTAATAAGGTGCGCGAAGGTCTCTTCTCGGGCTTGGAGGTAGGCGTGGATTCGTTTCACGGCTGCGAAAACGAAGGGCGGATCTGTCTATGCAAAATTCTCCGCCACCGGTTTTTTTTTCAATTTGCAACCTATTATAAGCTGACGCGACCGATCCACATCGGACATTGGTCCCGAAAGTCAAAGTCACTTTTAACTCCTTGGCCGCGAATGATTTATGGATCCACGTGGTTGGGAATAAGAGAGCCCAATTTTTGTCCCCCTTACACCGCGTGTGAGACTTTAAAACAAAAATTAACAAAAATTAAAAAATTGTATAAATATAACAAGCACATTTCATTTTGCAAAAGCGTAAAATTAAATTCCAGCCACATAAAGGATCGTGATTATGGTTGCAATTAATGCGAAACTTCCGACAGAGAGAAAAAAGAAATAAAAAATATTCAAATTGCGCTTTGTCACGCGTGATTTGAGCAATGACATCGTAAAAGGACGTCATGTGTCACTGGCGTTTTATTGGTGCCGCGACGCGGTCAGAAAAGACGTTTAAGGAAGCGCATCGAGATTTTTTTCTCTCCTCTTCTTTCTTTCTCCCCCCCCTCCCCTCTCTCACTCTCTTTCTTGGACAGCGGTGATCGATTAATGACGGAGCTTTAAGGGAAAAGGGGGTGCCCTTTAAAGTGCGCGCGAGAAGGTGGGTTCCACCCACAAAAGGGCCCTAATGGCGCCGCCCGTGGCCATTTACCGGGTGACCTACGCGTTCGCGCATGATAAATAAATCTACGTGGCGCATTATGTGGCCGCTGTCGGCCCGGCCCGTGATTAATGCCCGCTCGTATTCACGCGTGTGTGCGTGTGTACAATGGCTCCAATAACGGCTTCACCTGAGGAAATAATTATTATCATTTTGGAGTATATCAGCACAAAGGACACAGAGAACTTCAGTGCTACGCATCATGACACGCACACACGTAAATACGTGCGTGAGAAATTTTCGTCGTTCTCTCTTTCAATGCCGACAACAGCGAGTGTCAGCTCTCTCGCAATCTTCCCTCAAACTGGTTTAATTTCAATGGGAATTTAAATTTCGATATCCTCTGATGCATGAAAATCATATTTATATTTAATTAGTATTGTATTAATAATTAATATAATAGAGGATCGAAACATCCATATTAAAAAAAAAAGAATCTTTTGGGTTTTCTTTTTTATAAAAATTAATGGTGTACTAATTTTTTGAAATTATATATTATTTTATATTATTATTAGTGTATTTAAATATATTTTTTGCCCACAGTAATTTAAATTTAATTTGTATAAAAAGTAATATTATCTTTCTAAAAAAAAAATCTCTCGCCAATCAGGAGTGAATTACAATCAAATGTAATTCACAAACAAAATTATATATATCTTGAATGAGATAAGCAAATTGATTATCGTGATGAAATAAACGAAAATATTCGTGAAAATACCTTTGTGAATTAAGTAAACATGCTAAGGAAACAGTAAATAAAGATAAAGATAAAGAAATAACTGCTGGACTGAAATCGAATTTTTAGATCCGGATAATAATGAAATGTATTAATAGAAATATTAATTTAAAAAAAAAAAAAAATAAAAAAATAAAAAAAATAAAAAAAAAATACTAAAAATAACATAATTCAACTGAAATAGAAAATTTTTCCTGAACTGTAATTCAAATTATATAGAACAAGATAAAATTATTTTAATAACATTCTTATCACATATATATTTTATCGTTCACCAAGAAAAATAAATAATATGAAAATTGAATGTAATAATAAAATAAATGAATATTTTTATATAAAGAGCCACTTTTTTATTTTATTAAAAATTAAATATTATTAAAAACAACATTGTATAAATATATATTCATACAAACTTTATGTTTTAGTTTAAGTTATAACAAAATAATGCTTCATAATTCGTAATAAAATAATAAAATAATAAAATAATTTTATCTTGTTGCATGTAACATATGTTAGCAACAGTTTCCCAAATTTCAATATCTAGATCTCGACAATTTGACGAATTCCTAGATCACACAAAATATCATGGTTGGTAAAAAGAATTGATAAAAAAATGTTATTCGTTACTATTTTTAAACTATATATGTACCACATACAATATCGTATCAACAATTCTAAGAAAAACAGTAGATTTCACTGGCAATATATAATTCCTGGCAAAAAAAAAAGATTCGCTGATAAAACTTAATTATATATGTTTTTGATGGAATTTTCACCAAATTATAATTTTCTTAAATTATAATTTTTCCTATTATTAAATTACTTTATTAAACTTATTCTACGAAATGTGACTACAATAAAACTCGTTTACTTGAGCAATATATGGCCAACAAGAATGAACGCCAACGAGTATCTCCGCTTTATTAGTGCGATCTGTACTTAACGAGTTTTTCGACGTGCGAATGTAAGAATGACCAATTGTTATCAACAACTTACTCAATTTTAATTTTAAAAATGTTGCAGCGTCTTGACAATGTTTGAGCTAAAATTACAGAAGAAGAAATAAAGAACAGGCTTGAAAAAAAAAAAAAAATAATGAAAAGATAAATCATCACGAACGTTAACGACATGTTCAATGAAAAATTTACATGACATAAATCAAAATATTATCCCCCATTCGAGGCTCGACTTATTGTATATAATGTTTTATAATAAAAATAAAAATAAAAATATGGAAGGAGAAATCTTTGAAATATGCAGAAATAATATTATAAAATATTTAATAATAAATATAAGAAATATAATAAATATAATTATATTTACACAAAAATGCATAAAAAAAAACTCTACATAAAAATGTAAAGTTTAATATTTTCGGAATCGGGAAGAAATAAAACGTTTATATAAAAATAGAATGCGGATTTGCAAAAGCAAATTAATGAACAAGCGTTGAAATTAAGCACGATGAAATTAAGGAAAAACTGAAAAGAGTCAACCACTGATACAAAACTCAAATCTCTAAAAATAAAAAAAAAGTAGAAAAATTCATGGGAATAGAACCAAGATTGCGGAATCTCCTAAAGAATAGTGCAATCATCAGCAATATTCCCTACAATGCACAAAATTCATCAGGAAAATTTGGGATTTCATAAAAAAAAATGATATGTAAATAGATATGATGTATTGTAAATTTTAATTTTTTTTCTCTTAAAAATATATGCTTCGCACAACAAAATAAAATTATTTTAGTAGCGCTCTTATAAATCACATATCAGAAAAATCAGCAGCTAAAATTACGCAATCAATACAAAATATAAACCCATGAAAATAAAAAAATAAAAAAGTAGAATTTATATAGAAATAGAATCAAGATTGCGGCATCTCGTGAATAACATAATGCAATCATCAACACAATAATTACAGAATAACACTTCGTGTAACGCCAAAAATATTGATTGCATAATTGAAGAGGACATCACACGATAACAGATGAAGCAATCTGAAAAATCTGAAAAAAAGTCAACCAAGCCTTATAAAAAACTTCAAAATAATGAAAATTTTCAAATTCGTGAACAGATGAAAACGTTGACAAGTGTATCAAAAATTAGATTGCATGCAGCCTTTAGAATATTCGGGTGTTTAAATGTTTTAAGCAGTGTCCAAAGGACGCTAGGAAAAATAAAAATAAAAATTTTTTTTCTCGATTAATATTTGCTGAGCAATTAAAAAAAATAGCAACAAAATATCTTCATAAAATTAAAAAAAAAAAAAAAAATACACTTTCAAAATGAAATGGAGAATAAAATAGCATTATTTCACAAATTTTTGCAATTGTACATTTTACATATTTTTATTCCAAAATTATTAAATATTATTAATTAATTATGATGCAAAAATTACGAAGTACTTAGTTTCTTGCAGAAAAATAAATGAAATGAGATCAATGGATGTGAATTTAATTTGTCAAAAAAAAAAAAAAAAAGATTTATTATTTAATAATTTAAATAAAATTTATAATTTACGAAAAATCAACTTTAAACTTTTTGAGTTTTTCATTCAATCTTATAAAATATATCCTTAAATATTTTCGTTAATTTACGTTTTTTACAAGATTATTACGATATTGACGAAGTATTGTAAAGTGTTTCACAGCCTCTAAAATATATTTCTGTAATATCGTGGATAATACTTTCGCGGAATAATACTCGTGTTAGAGGCCACACTGTAATAAAGTAATTATTTCGACCGTAGAAAGCATATGATCCCAGCGATTAACTGGACGATCAAGATTTGTCAGAGCAACCTAAGAATGCAGACAGTGTAATTTTTTTAATTCCTAGACATACTCGCTTTTCACCGACGGAAAACTGGGTGTGTGAAGTTGGCACCCCTATGTTACGATACCATAGTTCTGTTTAGAGTTCTGAATTATTTAGAACAAAAGAAAGAGTTCTTGATAATTTTTATAAAGAGTTCTGTCCATTATAACAATAAAAGCAGAGTTTGAAAAATAGGGGTGCAACTTCACGTTTTTGGACATATCAAAATTAAATAGTTCTGAGCATAGTTCTGATGTTTTTTTGAATAGTTATATAGTTCCTAATACTTTTTTGCAAGAGTTCTGCAGTTTTTAGTTTTAAAAATTGACTTCAAACATCAGAGGTATATTTTCGAAATTTCGAGTTCTGATCAAAAATATCGAAGTTCTGAATTATATTCGATAAAACAAATATAATCGCGAAAACCGCATGGTCTTAGCTACTATAGTTACCGAAATACGGATTTTTTAAAATTAATATACTTTTGTAAAAAATTTTGGAAATCTCGAGTTCCGACCGAAAACAGCAGAGTTCTAAATTACATTCGATAAGACAAATATAATCATGAAAACCGCATGATTTTAGCTATTTTAGTTACCGAAATATCGATTTTTTAAAATTAATATACTTTTGTAAAAAAATTTTGGAGATCTCGAGTTCCGACCGAAAACAGCAGAGTTCTGAATTATATTCGATAAGACAAATATAATCGTGAAAACCGCATGATCTTAGCTATTATAGTTACCGAAATATCGATTTTTTAAAATTAATATACTTTTGTAAAAAATTTTGGAAATCTCGAGTTCCGACCGAAAACAGCAGAGTTCTAAATTACATTCGATAAGACAAATATAATCGTGAAAACCGCATGATTTTAGCTATTATAGTTACCGAAATATCGATTTTTTAAAATTAATATACTTTTGTAAAAAATTTTGGAAATCTCGAGTTCCGACCGAAAACAGCAGAGTTCTGAATTATATTCGATAAGACAAATATAATCGTGAAAACCGCATGATCTTAGCTATTACAGTTACCGAAATATCGATTTTTTAAATTAATATACTTTTGTAAAAAATTTTGGAAATCTCGAGTTCCGACCGAAAACATCAGAGTTCTAAATTACATTCGATAAGACAAATATAATCGCGAAAACCGCATGGTCCTAGCTATCATAATTAGTCCTAGCTATCAATATTTTTCTTTATAACCAGTTATTAATTGATATTTGAGAGAAAGAAGAGCAGAAAAACTTAAAATTAATAATTTAGTATATTGAAGCATTAATATTTAATTGTCTTTATTTAAGTCAAATCAGACAACATCTTATGTATTCTTTTGAAATTTTTTCTAACACTTTGACTCGTTAAACATTTTTTTTAGAAATGGATATAAAATATTTATTTTTCCTGATTCATCTAACATTGATTCGGAACTCTATCATTTTTTATCAGAAATAGAAATTTTCAATATATATATATTGTATATAAAGTATAGTTAAAACGCGATATCTAAGAAACTATGTTATGATAAAATAATAGAGTTATAAAATCTGTACTTTTTTTCTTTCTTGTTTTATCGAATATAGTTCGGAATTATAAGATTTCTTACTAGAACTTGTATTTACTACAATTTTTCGTTAAAATATATTAATTTTAAAAAATCGCTATCTTGACAATTATAATAATTAAGACCATGCGGTTTTCGCGATTATACTTATCTTATTAAATGTAATATAGAATTTTATTGTTTTCAGTCAGAACTCGTGATTTTCAAAATTTTTTTATAAAAGTATATTAATTTTAAAAAATCGATATTTTGGTAACTATAATAGCTAAGATCATGTGGTTTTCGCGATTATACTTGTCTTATCGAATGTAATTTAGAACTCCGACGTTTTTGATCAGAACTTGTAATTTTTAAATTTATTTTATAAAAGTAATTAATTTAAAAAAATCATTATTTTGGTAATTATGATAGCTAGGACCATGCGGTTTTCGCGATTATATTTGTCTTATCGAATGTAATTTAGAACTCTGCTGTTTTCGGTCGGAACTCGAGATTTCCAAAATTTTTTACAAAAGTATATTAATTTTAAAAAATCGATATTTCGGTAACTATAATAGCTAAGATCATGCGGTTTTCACGATTATATTTGTCTTATCGAATATAATTTAGAACTCTGCTGTTTTCGGTCGGAACTCGAGATTTCCAAAATTTTTTTACAAAAGTATATTAATTTTAAAAAATCGATATTTCGGTAACTAAAATAGCTAAAATCATGCGGTTTTCATGATTGTATTTGTCTTATCGAATGTAATTTAGAACTCTGCTGTTTTCGGTCGGAACTCGAGATTTCCAAAATTTTTTACAAAAGTATATTAATTTTAAAAAATCCGTATTTCGGTAACTATAGTAGCTAAGACCATGCGGTTTTCGCGATTATATTTGTTTTATCGAATATAATTCAGAACTTCGATATTTTTGATCAGAACTCGAAATTTCGAAAATATACCTCTGATGTTTGAAGTCAATTTTTAAAACTAAAAACTGCAGAACTCTTGCAAAAAAGTATTAGGAACTATATAACTATTCAAAAAAACATCAGAACTATGCTCAGAACTATTTAATTTTGATATGTCCAAAAACGTGAAGTTGGCACCCCTATTTTTCAAACTCTGCTTTTATTGTTATAATGGACAGAACTCTTTATAAAAATTATCAAGAACTCTTTCTTTTGTTCTAAATAATTCAGAACTCTAAACAGAACTATGGTATCGTAACATAGGGGTGCCAACTTCACACACCCCGGAAAACTAAGGAAAGAATGAATATGAGCGAGCGCTTATCATCGGACTCATTTAACAACTGCCACGCAAACTCGTAATTAGAATTAAATAATCAAGTAAGAAAAAATATTCAAATAATAAGAAAATTAAAGGTAAAATAAAATAAAATAAATATAATAAAATAAACTAAAAATAGAATATTTGTGAGTACGTTGTTATTAGTGACTCGAACGTATTGCAAAAATCCTCCAGCTCTAAATAATTATAACTTATTACAAGACGAGAGATTCAATTTTACAAAATCTACTCATCGTTTGGTGAAGACGATCGGTGGCTTCGTTCCTCATAGACCTCCTCAGCATCGTAGACGTCGTCGTCGACAAAATAGGGGATGACTTTCTTCCTTCGCCAAGAGGCACGAGAAAATCTGTCTGCAGTCTCACCGAGTTCTCAAAAAAACTATCCGCGATAATTTTCGGAACGTAATGCCCCGAGAAGAAGGAAGCGAATCAAATAATCAGCTGATTCGCGATCGCGTACTTGGAGGAGAGGTAGACTTCGAACTACGCAATAATCAATCTAATTTATCGCGAAGCTGTCTCGTTATCAGCTCTCCACGGGCGCTTCTCTCGCTCTGACGTAACGACGGTTCCGCGTCGCGGTTCTCCAAATTGAGCCGCCGATAAGCGATCGTTACGATTGGTAATGTCGATCGAACGATCGAAGGACCGCCAATCAGCGATTCACACGATGTGTGAAAAACAGCAGCTATAGGCAAATTCTCACCTTCAGAAGCTCGCAAAAACAGAAATTCCTGAGTGTATTGTGTACAAATATACCTATGTGTATATTCGAGGAACTGCTTCGCGACTACGTCTCAGAATAATTCCTTAATACATTATATAATCATATATGTGTTTAATACGAAATGCAATATTATTGCTACAGTAATAAAGAAAAATATGCGCGATAATATTTTGTTATCATGTAATTAACATATAATATAAAAATCGATACTTCTCGTGTCTTTTTTCGAATTTATTCACTTGTCATTAATAAAAAATGCAAATCATAAACATACAAATTCATTACTTATTAATTAAAATACTTTTATTAACTGAATACTATGTCCAAAGGACGCTAGGAAAAATAAAAATAAAAATTTTTTTTCTCGATTAATATTTGCTGAGCAATTAAAAAAAAATAGCAACAAAATATCTTCATAAAATTAAAAAAAAAAAAAAATATATATACTTTCAAAATGAAATGGAGAATAAAATAGCATTATTTCACAAATTTTTGCAAGTGTACATTTTACATATTTTTATTCCAAAATTATTAAATATTATTAATTAATTATGATGCAAAAATTACGAAGTACTTAGTTTCTTGCAGAAAAATAAATGAAATGAGATCAATAGATGTGAATTTGATTTGTCAAAAAAAAAAAAGATTTATTATTTAATAATTTAAATAAAAATACAATTTATTAACCTATACCTTTCGATATTAATTGCACGCAATTACAAAATATTTTACGATATAAGCGTATGAAATAATAAGGTAGAACGATAATAAAAAAATAATTATTATGAATTTCCTATAAACTATATTTATTACGTGCAAACAAATTTATTTCCGTGCTTTATTTCCAAATACTTAACGCTGTACTCAGAGGGATACAAATAAATATGCATATAATAATTTAATAATCTATAATCGGCTCTCACTTTCAATATTTCCGATCAAATCATTTTTGACAAAACAATAATAATAAATTTCAGATGTAACAAATCTTTTTATATGATTTATAAATATGATTCATAAATACCGATAATAACTATATAAAAACGTATTTAATAAAAATATTCAATAAATTTATATAAATAATAAAAATTTGAATAAATTTGTGAGAATCAGAGTGACAAGAAAAAAATAAAATAAAATAAAATATAATAGAAAATAAAATATAAATATTGTGTTCGCACACATAAAAGGCGAGGTTAGCGTAAGATCGTATTTAAAACTTCATCTAGTCCCGAGATAAATATAGAGACCGGTTGCAATGACCACGAGAACATGGTATTCCGCGAGTATGTAAATCCAATATAAAGATCGAGGAACAGAAAAGTCGTACGTAAGAAGGATCGTAAACACGGTTTATCCGCCGCGAGTCGATCTGCCGAGAGCGAGAGGCCGTTCTTACTTCAACTCCTATCCTCGTTCCTCCGACAGGAAAGCGAAAAAGGCACGGTAATTAAAGGAGATAGAAATCGCTCTTTAAAAGTGCACTTAACCGCGGAAGGCAAACGCGCCATCCGCAGATGTAATCTTCAACGGTTAAAGCTCGCTCTTTCCTCCTCTCCCTCTTCTTCCTTTCTCTCTCTTTCTCTTTCTCTTTGCAGCGAACAATATTTGCATCTCGCTATTGCATGTCAATCGCCGCAATAAATTTAATTACTGCGGGTATATCCGCTATTTTAATTATGAGCTGTCAAATGAGATAATTTGAGTAGAAATGGTATCAAATATATTACTCGATTTTAACATTATTGAAAAGAATAATATTTTTGCGCACACTTTTTATATAAATTATTATTAAATTGTTATAAGATTATCATCTGTCTCATTTTTCTCGTTATCATTATTACTTATCGTTATTCCTATACTTTATAGCGTCCGTTGTGCATATAAATAAATAAATAAATAAATAAATATGCAAATAAATAAAAAGATTTGTAGCTTAGGGATTAAAATATATAGCCTATTTGTTATGAAAAATAGCAATCCAGCGAGAACATTTTTTTCCTTCATCATTTTCGTTAGAAAAAAATCAGATCTTAAATTAGAGTCCATAAGATGCAATATCATATACCGGGTGACAGGGTGTCTACTTAAATCTTGTAAAAAAAACTTCCCTAAAAATTTCTTAATCTCCCAGATATTTTTGTTCGAAATTCCAGATAAAGAGAATATTTTAAAGATTTTTGTCTGCCATTTTCTGAAATAAGTTTTTTTACGCGTTTTCTAACATGTTTTCCATTCATACAAAAAAAAAAAAGAAAACTATTTAAGTTTCAAATGCATGATTTAAAAATGTACTGAAAAAATAAAAATATAAATAAATAAAGGAATGGCTTTTACTAAAAGGAAATTTTTTACCTTGCATAACATTTTCATTTTTAAAAATTTTAATTTTAATTAAAAATTAAAATAAAAAAGTATACTTAATATTTAACATTTTATTATAGAGACATTAAATATATAAACGGAGATACGTATATATTTATCATATATTTTAAATACATAATTCACGACTCGGCTCATCGGCGCCACTATTAGAGCAACATTATCAAAAACAGAGAAATTAAAAAGAAACAAAAACAAAAAAAAAAAAAGAAAAAATCCCCGGATGTATGTACGCGAGCGCGTACGTAGTTCATATCAATTTGCCCATTCCGCTATCTATTCCGGAAACGTATATACATATGTATGCGCGTGCGGCAATTGCCGCGTGGGCAATACGCGGATATAAGCGGCGTAACTTTATAGCCAAACGACACCATCCCGACGCAGGCTCCTCAATTACGTGCGCGCGATCTCCGCCTCGCAGCATCCCCCGCTGCACGCTCCGACGTGCAGCGGGAGAGGGGGATGCGTGGGTTTCAAGGCACCGTTACTCGCGCAGGCCGAGAAATTCCATCAACGACGAGACGCTGGGAGAGAAGAAGAGAGAGAGAGAGAGAGAGAGAGAGAGAGAGAGAGAGAGAGGAGAGGGAGGTGGACGCGGCTCGGAGATAGAAATTGAAAGGAGCTTTCACGTTCTCGCGCGCGCTCGTTCCTTCTACCTCCCCTCCCCACTCCCCCTCCCCCGTCTCTTTCGCGCTTCCACGCTACCGACGCCCACGCGCGCTATCTCGCCTCACCGGCTAGCACCGATTAAAATTAATAAGTGCATTCTCCCGCGCGCGCATCTGCATACTGATTCTCGACCGACCGGCTCGAGAGAGAGAGAGAGAGAGAGGTACTAACGAGGCTATTCTTCTTCCTCCTCCACCTCTCCCGTTCTCTCTCTCTCTGTCTGTCTTCGCGTTTGAGGCGCTGGATCTTTTTTTTTTCCTCGCGTCTTTCCACCGCGAAGAGAGCCGCGAGCTGCCACGACAAAGCTTTTTGATGAGCTATATTGTGAGGAGAGGATTCACGAATGTAGCTGTTATCTCTTTTCACGAATGGAGACCGATTTATCGATTCGCTCTGCGATCGTCGCGATAATATTCTCCCCTTATGACTTTTAGCACACTGTATTTGTTAGGGGACAAAAAAAATTGGAAGAATAATATGAAATTTAACGATCAGAAATAATTGAAGCTCTACGCACTAAAGGCTATCAAAAAACTAAGTAATCAAAGTGAGATATATAAATAAATTTTTTGATAAAAATATCCTTTCAAAAAAAAAAAAAAAATACTCTGTCATCTATATTGAAATTCACAGACTATTAGAATCACTTGTAATATAAATTAAATATATAATTCATGTATTTTGAAATAGAGTTTTTCTTGTCATTTATCAGCAACATCACAATCTTATCTATCTTTCTTTCATCATGACTATATCCCGTATTTCGAAGAGATTTCGATTCGCCGCAGGTTATCAGATGATATCTCAACGCAGGATAAAATTCGCGGAAATTTTTCGAGAGGATCAAAAGCGTTGCGGACATCAAGGGGATAGAAGAGGAAGAAAGATCGCGCTTTGAATAAAATCGCGAGAGAGAAAGAGAGATGAAGTAGATGACGAAGAACACCTACGCGAGGTGATGCGTCAATTACAGGCGATATTTCAGCTTCGATCGAGCCTTCGAAGGATGATTCGCATGTGAAAGAATTATACGGAGTTCTTAACAAGGTTCAAACCAGTCTTGACCGGTTTGAATTATAATAATGTACACGTCTATTATACATATGTCCATTTATTTATTTTTTTTTATTTTTATTTAATTTTATTTTTTTTTATTTTATTTTCTCTTTTTTTTTTAATAATCTGATAATATGCAAGATATAAAAATATATATCTGTGCTTTATTTTATTATTTATTTTATTAAAACAAAAATTCACAAGTTTTATTTATAATGTATCAATAAAAAAAAAAATGTAAATTTTATATATATATATATATATATATATATATATATATATATATTTATTTATTTTATTTATATACATGTATTAAATTTATTTTAAATTATACGCAAATATCAGAATGTAAAATAATGTAATATTATAACACACCCGTTAATAAAATTATTCGCCGATCATTCCTTCATTTTTGTCAACTTTTCTTAAAATAAACAAAACGCAGGAGAGCAGAGGAACAGGTTCTCGAAGCTGGAATATTCCCTTATCTTGGGTTTCGGGGTCAGAATCGTGTTCCAATTAGATGCGGTGCCGAGAGAAAGAGAGAGAGAGACTCCCCGCGTTTTTCCTCTTATCTCGCTTCATACACCCTCGCTGCGCGTCCACCATCGCGCTCCTGCCCAGCCTCTCTCTTCAGTTCTGCTTTTAATAAGCAGCCGCTGGCTCGTATAAAGCGAGACACGACGACGCGATATCTCGCCACACGTTATGCAATGCACGGGACGACGCACGTGAGGATGCATTTTAACGGTAGCGATAATTGCCATTAAGCTCGCGGGGGCAGGGAGGGTCAAATATCTCGGCGACGAGAGCGCCTTAATAGCATCAAGGGGGCAGACAGGCGACAATAAGGAGGAGAATTCGCGACTGAACCGATTTCAGACGACCATTGACTCATTGCTCGCGAGGTTGAGTCAGAATGACAAGTGTCCACCCGAGAAATTTGACCATATATGAGAAGTTCGTCAAGCGAGCTCGTTTCCTGGATTTGTAAATACGAGAATAATTACCGAGATGAACGATGACGAAGTCTCCGACGTGAACGAAATATTTCATTTGACGAGGAGATAAACCGCTCGCTTATAAAGAATAAAAAAATGTAGGAACAATTAATTTGAGAGAAAAATACATCGATGAAAAATACAGATATGGTGTAAAAGTTAAAATGGGACACCCTGTATATACAATAATATAAAAACAATTAATTTGAGAGAGAAATAGATCGATAAAAAATACAGATATTACGGTGTAAAAATTAAAATGGGACACCGTGTATATACGTGTATTTATCGAAAAATAATTTTTCTTAATTAAAATTTTCAGTGTTGTAATTAGCTCGTAGCGAGAGAGAATTGAATTGAGCTTCAATGTAAAGCATAAATCTATTATGAGGACGCGAGCTATTGATCATAATGCGATCGTGTGAATTAACTCGTTCGCAAGCACGCGTAATTATCGCTAATTATTCGTTAGCGCGTATCTCTTTGACAGCGGCTTCGTTAATTAGTCGAGTCATAGGATGAGTAATTATGATCTTTCTCTAACGAGTGAGATACGGTGAATCTGTATCGGTATTTTTCCCCCCGTTTGCGAAAATGTATATGTCAGAATCTAGCGGAATTTCGACCTGAATCACTGACGATTAAATCTTTAAATTACGAATCGAGAAAAAAATTATCATTTATCTTCGCTAACGATCACTTTTTTCAATAACGTGTTCAATCATAATATCTTATCGTACGTGAATTAAAAGAAAAACTGTACCAGAAATTAATCGATTGAAATCTACTCATAAGAAATCCTTTACATTTCCTTAAGAAAAACTTTCGGAATAAAAATCTTAGATTAGCAAAAAAATATAAAAACAAAGCATCAATTAATCTTTCCTCTCATTGTATAATCACGCGGATCTGAATGTTATACCATGAACGGAGGAAAGTTGATTAAGAAATTAATCACGCTCGTCGCCTAATGCGCTCTTCATTTTTGCAAGATAAAACTTTCACGCGTACGAAAGCTTCCCGTTAATCATCCTGGGAAGAATCTGTCAGAAAGACGTTGAAGAAACCATAACGTTCATTCAATGAAGCGCGATTGTTTCGCAGTCCTCAACCTTTTTCTACCATTATCGTCGTAACATTTTTCACACTCCGCCAATTAGCGACGGTGCCGAATACTTCTCATGCATTAGGTTTCTGCTCGCCGATTGTAAGGATCGCCTTCCCACAGGCCTCGCGACGCGCTCGCGTAACTAAGTTACTCCAGATTAAATCGGTAATTAGCTCATTAGCGATTATACGCTGTGGCTCTGTCTCGTGTAGTTCGAAACCTCGCGATCGTTCCTGAGCGAGAACCGAATCTCTCGAGCGATGACCGGACTCGACGACTTTTGACAGGAAACAGCTGATCACCGCGTGATCTAATTCAACTCGTTTGACAGAACGATGACATATCGATTTACATATTTTCTCAGGAGCAAAAAATGAGTAAAATTTTTATTTAATAAATCGATTATCTCGGTAAAAAAAATCGATTATTTTATATCAAAACGTCAGTTTTATAATCATAAAATTTTTGCAAATTTCCTCGGTTCTTGCGAATACGCGATAACGTCGCGGGATATTATAGATTTCTCTTTCGAGCGAAGCTTGTAACGCGGAAGAGCATCCAAGTAAGGCCGGGTCCATTTATCATGTCGCATTTATCGTTGAAAACTACTCGGTAGATGTACGTGTTATCGTTTATATTTGCAAAATTCGAGTTCTCTACCGTTATTACTTCCTAGACATTAAACGATAAAAATAAATAATATCTATATTATATTTAAATTATATATTTAAACAATTAATAAAATATATTTTATTATATATTATTATTTATTATATATTATATATTATCTAATTTTAATTATATATTATTAATAATTTTAATTATTATTATATTTATTTTTATTTATTATATAATTTTGCGAAGAAAAAACTCTACTCAAAAACGACATATCATTTTTATTCTCGTAATTAGCACTATTACTCTACCTAAAGACTTGCACGTAGGCAAATTTCATCTTGTTTACGAAGCGGACGCTGCGTCGATCTCTCGATTTAATTATCGACTATTAGTTTCTTCCGGAAAGCACGGATATGTTAGGCATCGCAATGCGCGGTCACGTTCAGGGGGACGATATCGAAATGCCGGATCATCGTTCGAGATGCGCTCGTGCACATGTTCTCCCGTAATCTTTTGCGCGACTTCCTTCTCCTTCCTTGCCGAACGTGTGCGAGTGCATATACGCCGAAGGGGATCGGGTTTTCCTCTTCCTCCTCCCCTCATTCCCTTTTCCACGATACACCGTTCGCGGTTTATTCCCTCATGCTCCTCTAACCGGTCTAGCTAACGACTCCTATCTTGTACATCGCCAAATAATGAAATTACGCGAAAAAGAGACGGGGCATTTTACGCTGGACCGTGTTTTGTGAGGCACGGTATATATGCAGAGTGGAAGTTAATCTTCCCGGCGGAATCTCGTTTCATTATGTATTATGGAGATTTCAAGAAACCGTTACACCCACTCTAAATTTTCATCGGTAATCGTTTCCACGAAACGTAAGCCTGTAAAAAAATTATATGTATGTTACATTTATTCCTCTATTCCTTTTCTCTTTCCTAATAATTACAAATTGAGATAGACATACGATGAAAATGAGTCAAATCCTTGAATCATCCTCTCTGTCTGCGATATATCTCGTGGAGAGAAGTTTGACAGTAGTTTGACAGTTAAACAAAAAAAAAACAAAAAAAATTTTTTTAACGCGTCTTTTTTTTTTACTTTATTTATTCCGCAAGATTCTTACATTCCTGAAACGACGCCGTTGTCATAAGGAGGTATAATAATGGCATGCCGCGCGATGAGACGAGGGCGATAGACACGAAAGGAAAGAAGACGAGCGCAAAGTGCTGCCGCCCGAGGAGGAAGGAAGTCACGAGTAATCCTCTTTCGAGAATGATCTCGCGATGGGAGAGAGAAGTGAGATTGCCCGACACGCGATACGCCGTTTTAATGGCATCTTGAATGTTCTCGACGTTAGATATAAGATAGACCGACGCACAATGAGATATTAAAAAAACAAATCGGGAGGGGGGGGGGGCAAAGGGAGAAATAAAATGACATGAAAAATATCAAATATCACTCTAATTTTAATAAAGGCAATTAGGGAGACAGACTCGGTTTTCTGCTTGATTTATGAAATGTATTAAAATATTATCCATACTGATTTTAAACGAATCTTATAATTTTATTATATGACAGAGAGTTAAGAGATTGGATGTTAATATTTAAAAATTATTTTATTAAAATTTCTAAAAATAAAAGTGCTCAACTTATATTGAATAATAATTTAAATACATATGTAAGTATATTAAATATTGTTTAAAAAAAATAGAGAGAGAAGCACTTTTATTTGCATTTCTATTTATATGACAAGGCGGAACGAAAGAGTGAGCAAAGAGAATGCAATTGCAATTTAATTTAACGTTGCTTAATCGCGTGTCAACAATCGCAATTATCATAATCGTCTCTATCGTCACGTTGGCGTTACTCTGTTCGCGAGACAGAAGTGATTTGTTCTTTTCATTCATATCAAATATAAAAATTTAGAGTGCCATAGAGAGATTTCTAAATAGATTTCAATAAATTTTAGAGAATATTTAATTCTCCATGCGCGAAAAAATTTATTCTCAAAATTATTTATAATTTGTTGTAAATAAATAATTTATTAAATAAATAGATAAATAATTTATTAAATAAATAAATAAATAATTTATTAAACAAATAAATAAATAATTTATTAAATAAATATTATAAAAATAATTTATTAAAATCAACTTTCAATAATGATTGTATTTATTAGAAAATATTAAATATTTATATCTTTAAATATTTTATTAATTATATTTTTAGTATTTAAAATAATATATTAATTTAGAATTTTATATAACTCGTTACATAGAATTTGTGAAAGAATTTTAGAAAATTATCTTTATTAGTTTTAACTGATCGATATCATGGGATAAAAGACAGAATTACTTAACTGAAGACTGAAGATGAACTTGCAAAAACAAAATGCATAAAGTCGCAGAGTGTCGGAAAGATGAAGTAACAGGAGAAGGAGGGAGGGGGGGAGGGGGGGTACACACTCGAGGAAAGACGGGGAAAGTTTTATCGTCGCAATCAAGGGCAAGGCAACGCTCTCTCCTGCCATTACGCTCTGCTACGTCACTTCGACAAGTTTATGACCACGCAGGTGTACCGGCGTTCTCTTTATCCCTTTTCCTTATTTTTTTCATTCTTTTCCATGACCATTTTCTGTCACTTCGCTTTAGACAATATGTTTTCATTGAAGTGTCGTCATTGATATGTCAATTAAGTTTGAAAAATAAATAATTAAAGGCGATAACAAAAAATATACCGATAAATGTCCGATTAGAAATTATTAATAAATTATTAAAATTAATTTTCCTTTTAATAAATGAAAAGAAAAAGAAAAAAATTGTCGCACACACATACGCTTGGATCCTTATTAAAAACCGATTAGGTTCGAATTTACATATAAATATAATTGATGCGGGGTGTGCGCGTTCCGAGGGAGGCGAGACATAAAGTAAACCCCGTGGTCACATTTATGGGAACACGAAGGCGCCGTGGTCAGAGGTCAAGCGACTTCTACCGGGATGACCTCTCGGAGAAACAACGCGCCTCTCCTCCTGCCCCCGCGCATCGCCCCGCGTAAGTACGGCGAGCCCTCTCTCCCCTCGCGCGTTCGACGCGTGCATGCCGCGGATATATGCGTGGACCATGCACATTCGTCGATGCATGCAGGCAGAAAGACGCATGCACACACATCACACGCGCAAACATGTCGATCGTCGCGCGCGGTTTGCGGTTTTCAGATGCAAGTTCAGTGAGACTACAAGAGCGATCGAGAAATTGCTGTATGCATGGTGTTACCGCAAAATTTTTATGGTCACGGTATAGAAATTTTCTAAAAAATTTGTATATTATTATACTTTATTTCAAAATATAATAATGTACTAATATGCTATATAATATATTAATTTTATTTTTAAATTAGTCTGTTTTTAATTATTTTTTATTCTATTTATTATTCTATTTAATATATTATATATTATATATTTATATAATATATTATATAATATATTATATAATATATTTATATAATATATTATATATTTAATATATTATATATATTATATATATTATATATATATTATTTAATATATTATAATACAATATAATATATAAGCTTATCACTTTCGACATTTTAATTACTTTTTTAGTGTAAAAATACTTATAAATTCAAATTTCAAAGATTTTTTTAATTCAAAAATGCTTTTAATAAAAGACTAAATATTATCAAAAAAACAAAATGTAAGGATGGATTAAAAGCGAATCAAGAAAAATAGACAAAAAATAATTAAATCTTGCAACACATTAACATAAGAGTTTATCATCGCGAGGCAAAAAAAAAAAAAATTCGTTGCAACTTCAATAAAAAAATTATAGATCAACAAAATATACAATATAATAGATTAATGTAAAAAAGTGAAATATAAAATTGCAGATTTTATTATGTGCGAAATAAGCACATATTAATCTTTTCATTAAATTACTGATATTGTCTTTTTACATTACCTTTCACAAATCAAAAAATTTCACGGTTATTAGACTGATTCCTTAAAAAAAAAAAAAAAATATTACCAACGAAGACATCTGTAAGGAGATAAAAAGCTGACGAGATGAAATCAGAAAGACAACTGATGTCTCTTTATATAACTGGAAAGCGGAAGAAGTCCAACTAGAAACCTGCTTTACGAATCGACCTGAAGATCTCGACCCGTTTCAACATTACGAATCTCTGAATCATATCGCATATCAGATCTAATTAAAAAAAACAGTTGTGCGCACACTCGCAAAACTGGCTCCTCCATCCTGATTACAATGTCACCGAACTCCTCCCAAGTCCGTCAAGGAGCGTTCGTAAAATCAATTCTGTGTATTAAATTGTGTCATGGCCATCCTCAAAGGAAAAATAATTATTTACAAACGATAAAAATACATATTAAAGTAGATAAAAAATGTAGATATTTTTTATTTTAAAAATATGATATAAATGACTGTAGGAACCACTACGAAGACAATTGTACGAAGTCGTGAGGAAAGCTACGACCCCATAGGAAAGATTCGATCGATCCACGTGATAATCAGATGTGCGTGTGTAATCCACGTAAGATAGGTATATTTAATAAGGAACCGAATATACATATATATAGAGAGAGTGTGCGGCGAGGATCGAGAAGAACCTGATATGGTAATGGTAAAATATGAAGAGTACGTGCGAGAGAGTTCGTAGATGGTATCGAGTAGAAGAAGAAATATAAGGACCTATGGAAAAAGAAAAGAAAGAGAAAGAGAGAGAGAGAGAGAGAGAGAGAGAGAGAGAGAAAGAGGGAATAAGGTACTGGCGGTTTTACGAGCGACTCGATGATTCTTCGCGGTCTCGGGGGCACGATGGGGCCCCATTGGGGCCCGCGATCGCCTTCTACGGGGTGCCGCCCCCTTTTCTATGGAGATCGTTCTCTCCCCGTCCCATCATCGATCCAGACCCCATTGTTTTCGAACGGGAATCTCGCGCATCTGCTTCGTCGACCGAATTCGAGAACAGATTCAATCGGTCAGCGTGCAAAAAGTCGAGAAGAATTAAAAAGATAATTAATTGAAATTTTTTTATTTATTTAAAAAATATTTTAATACCTTTTACTATCTAAAAAAATTTTCAATTTCTTTAAATAATACATATTTAAATATTTAATATTTAGAAAATATTTATAAACGCAAATATTAAAAAAAAAGAATTGTCTCGATAAAACTAAATTGCTTTGAAAAAAAAAAAAAAAAAAAGTAAATAAATTGAAAAAAGAACGCATTTGTAATTGGAAAATATTATATCGATTTTTCTTATGCATTCCGATTTGAAATAGATGATATCACGCTTAAATAATGCGTACGCGAAATGTACGCGTCCTGTTTTTGTATCATCGAAATATATCAGCTGTCATGGAACTTCCTTTAGCGCCAACCTTTCGATACGCATGCAAATACAGCTCGGCAAACACGACGATCGATATTGCGATTCAACGGACGATTTAATTTAATCCAGATTTATATCCAGCGCAAAATGGCGAACACCGCACTCGATTCCGGTTACCACCAGTGGCAGTTTCTTCAGCTCGGTTTACACCGCGTGGGTGTGGATTTATCGTTCCACCGGAGATGCAGACAAAAGACAACCACAAACCCTTCCTCCCATCTGGATAAGTAAGAGTTGACTACGACGAAAATATCTCGTGGATATCCATCTCTCGCGTGTAGGATTCAACGGATTATTCTACTTTATGTGTTACGCGTACAAGGATGTGTGTGTGTGTGTGTATGTGTGTTATTATCTCGAAAAATAATCTCAAGCAAAATTATATACATATTTTCTTATTATATTAAATTTTTTTTTATGAAATAACATGTTTAGAGATGTAATAGTAGAGAATAATATTCGCTTCTGTCAAGAATCCAAGCTAGAATTGTTCTTTATTCCAATCTTTAAAGAAAGCGGAATTCCAGTACACGTACATTCTTATGTCATATATGATACGATACGGTACGAGCATTGAACTGTTATTTGGCCAACTATCATAATATAAATAATATACTAAGATAATGTATATTTGACAGATTAATATCTGACATGTTAATATTACTTTTGACAGATTAACATCTGACATGTTAACATTAGTTTTGACAGATAAACATCTGGCATGTTAATATTGATTTTGACAGATTAATATTACTTTTGGCAGATTAATATTTAACATATCAATATTGATTCTGACAGATTAATATTTGACATATGAATATTGGCTTTGACAGATTAATATTTGACAGATATTAATATTTGATTTCCTAACATTTAATTTTTTGTTACATTTGACTTGTAACACAAATGCGTCTCATATTTTACAAGTAGTCTCACAGAGGATTATATTACATTATGCAGTACTCATTCTGATTTTGGATCAATTCCCTAGAGAGATTCGTACTCGCCACAATATCGAGACCCCAATGAGCGAATAGCAGAAAAGGGGTTCCGCATGGCACATCTGTGCAATTTGACCAAATCGTGGGAAAGAAACTATGTGGAGGAAACGAGTTGCAATGCAAAGATTGACGGACCAATAATATATATATATATATATATTTTTTTTATCTTGTTACGACTGCTCATCATCACTGCAAAATCGCTGTGTTTCATGATCACCATGAAAATTTCGCGTTAGGTTCACTCAGCATAAGTTTTATGACCCTAAATTCGAAGGTCCAAACCTATGATGAGAGAGAGAGAGAGAGAGAGAGAGAGAGAATAGCTCCAACTGGGAATCACGTCTAGAGCGGCGGCTCGAACTCATTTATCGCGTCCCTCCTCCAGTCTCAGAGCTTATGAGAATGAAACGCCAGCGGTATACTTATATCCCTACGGCTACAAGCAGCCATGAACGCAAGAACGACCCGGTATCTGTCACTGTCGCGAGGAATTGTGAGCCGGCCGCGTCCAGTCCGAGATTGGTGTGTCTCGGAAGCTCCCCCCTCCCTCCCTCCCCCATCACCCTCCTTTTGTTTAAAAGACTGACTTGTCTCGAGATTAGCGGGCGTTATATCTTTTTATGACGTATCAAAATTAGAGTTAGAAAAAATATTAATCAATTAATTATACATATAATGTATATAGATATTATTTCGCAAAGGAATTAATCTCGGATTTTGATATATTAATATAATGATTTAATTCATAATTAATTTTGCCAATAATATTATTATGGGAAGCAAATAGACAGTTGATGACACTTGATGAAGGTTATTTACAATAGAGAATTGTTTATAATAGTTTTTTAATCGAGATACAATGGCAGAAGAATTAAATTAAATTAAATTAAAAAGCGCGGCAACAACGTGCCTTGGAACAGACAGAGAGATATATTTAATATAAAAATTTCACGTAATTATCACGGGGTGACCTTCGTCGATTTAGCGGTCGAGGTGGAGACTGGATCCGCGATGGAAAAATTACTAATTACGACGTCACCTTCGCGCGCCGAGTTGCTACGCATATATCTGAACCACCTACGGTGCGTCAGGTTGAAGAACCGGAAGAAGCGAGAGAATGGAGCGACGACACGGTGGATTGCGCGATGAAATAGACCCCGTGGACAATGCACGAGAATGGAGGCACACGAAGACGTACGTCGCGAGGACACTTGTTAGACGTCGTCGTACGCGCCTGCTTTGTGCTCGAGGGTTCGCGGCTATTAATTACGCAACGTAGGACAGAGAGAGAGAGAGAGAGAGAGAGAGAACGCGGTTTTTGTCGGATTAGAAGAGAACACACGGAGAGATATTAATAACGCTCTTTCACAAAAGCCGAAACGCGTTGAGAAACGGCGCGAACGGCGTCCCATGAATCGCGGCTCCGTGGAGGAGATTTAATTAAGTGTTAAGCCCTGCTCGACTAATGAAGAACAATGTAACCGAGAAGTCGATAAATCTTCCCTCTCTTTCTCGGGCTCGTGAGCCGCTCGCGTATGGATTTCAATCGTCTCTGAAGGTATCTAAACGACATTTCTACGGACGAAGTCCGTGGGTGGGCAAGAAACAGAGAGAGAGAGAGAGAGAGAGAGAGACACGCACGTATCTCGGCGTTAAAATTCGTGTACCGTTGCAGGAATGGTAGATACAACACACGACACGTGGGAACGAGGCGCGAGTTATCGCGCGCTGTTGTAATAATTATCAGCTGATCGATCGCGACGCGTGACGGAAAACTCGCGGCCGATTATATTCGCGTGTTTCCGGGTGTGCCGTGGCATGAAAGTACCGCTTTTTCCTATTCGGCGAGCAGGATAGGGGGGTGGGGAGGGGGAGGGGAGGTGGTAGAGAAAAGTACGATGTTCCGCATCGTACGTTTCTCGGTTAAACGAGATAATGCGGAGAATTTAATTAGGAGACATATGTCACGTGTCTTCTGACATTTATACATATATTTTTTTCTGACTTTCACATATCAATATTTTGATTAAATTAAAAGTTAAAATAATCAAAAGTTAAAAAAGAAATGTATGTATATTATAACGCAATTTTTAGAATTCGTCTAAATAGGTTGCCAAATTTTTTTATTAAAAAAAAAAAATATTTATTAAATACCTTCTAAGGTTTATATGCGTATATATAAGGCTGATTTTAAAAAATAAAAAAAAAATTTAATGCGTATTTTATGGAATATATTTCCTCTAAAAAAAAGAGAATATATATTAAAATACATATAACGTAATTAAATATTAAAATAAATTGAAATATATATTGAAATAAATTAAAATACATATATAAAATAAATCAAATAAATTTATAAAAAAAAAACTTCGTCTCTTTAAATGCACATGGTTGTAAAATAAAGGCAAAACGAGTACCTTTATACTCGACTTCGTGTGTATATCTTTTTCTCCCATTGCCCTTAATCCTTGACACATTTCTTATCGTATAAATTGTCCGTAACGATTCCCCAGGAGAAACGGCAAAAACGGCGAAACTAACGCGCGCTTTACTTTGCCTTCCCAGTCCCTTCGCCGCACTCCCCCGTTCGTCGTGCTACGCATTTTACGTGCACTCGAGAGCAATGGTATAAATCAACGGGGAACGGATAACCCCCATCCATCCATTTCGTGTCTCTCTCATGCTCAACCACGTGTGAGAGACAATACTCTAACATTTCACACGTGGAAACTTTTTACGTGCGATTTATGCGGCGATGCGTAATCGTTACGTTAGACTAATGACGAGGGAGATCGTATTTCTCTTTGGAAGAATAAGAAATAATTTATTTCTTTTTGATACTATTTTTTTTCTATTCAATATACAAAAACTTCACACGATTAAAGATTATACGGCGAAGTCGTAAAATGATCACGCGAATGTAATTTTACAATGAATAGCATACCGTGTGTCCTTCTGACTTGTATGTGTATGTATATATGCGCTTGCTGTAAACCAGTTACAGAAATTACACGGGGAACATGACGAGCGAGCGAATGCACTCAATCTTCCGACATCGGTCGCGCTAAAATAGATCGAATAGATCGGATTCTCGATCATGCGTGCAGGCAGGACTTGTTTGATTTTAATTAAACAATAGCTTGTATTCGTTGCACCTGTTAAGAGAAATGGGATGGTACCCGTTCAATAAGAGTAAAATGATAGCTTTTAATTGATAAGGAAGCTCGTATGCATTTTCATGTCGACGAGCTTGAGCAGGCTTTCATGTCAAAGTCATTAACTAGAGATAATTAAATATCTTTTTATTTATCATGCAGGATTTTTATCACAGTTGTATTAAAAAATATCATCACATTATATATATTTCCTGCTTTCGTTTTAATAAGAGATACTCAGCTTTCTTGTCTTATATTTTTTTATATTATATAATATCATATAATAATATTAATAATTTCAAATCTTTTTGTTTACATCATAAAAATTTACCGTGATTAAATAAAAACAATTCAAATAAAACAGGCAAATAAATAGAAAATTAAAATTCGCGTTATTCCGTCTAAAACAAAATAAAATGTAAACATGAGAGCAGGAATGTAAACATAACAATGAGACTGTATAAACACTTGAAGAGCCAGAAAATGATGGAGTCATCGAATATAATTGCCGTGGCGAACGGTAAGAAGTGGATCAACAAATTAATCGGTGTGAGAGCATCGATGGAAACTCTCACGAGACTATTCAATCCTTCGTCGGCGTCGCCGGTACAAAGTACGTACTACAACTTCAACAATAAATTCGCGTTTCTTGCCGATCGTCGCGGGGCGTAGATAAAATCGACGATTTAATTCCTCCGCAAGAACTTCACCGGCCAGGCACAATCGTCGCGGTCGATCAAACGTCAAGACTCGTCTTCTCTCTCTCTCTCTCTCTCATCTCCAATTCATGCACTCTGTATCTCTGTATGTGTGCATGTATGTGTGATGGAATCGGAACGAGAAAGATATGAAGAAAAAATGGCAGTTAGAAAACGGGTATTGTAGGAGCGAGCCGAGGCATCTCTCTCTCTCTCTCTCTCTCTCTCTCTCTCTCTCTCTCTCTCTCTCTCTCTCTCTCTCTCTCTCTCTCTTTCATTCAGTCTCTCATTCTATCTTTCTTTCTCCATTTGCATCGTCTTTCTTCTCTCTCTCTCGACCGATCAATTTCCTAGTTAATCGTCTATCCGACGTTCGATAAAGCAACTTCTAATTAGCGAAATCGAAGGGAGAAGGCGTGATCGGATCGCTCGGCGCGAGGAAAATCCTTCGCTAATCAGGGATTAGATCCTTAGAAAGGAGACTATAGTCGCACGCGACGTAAAATGTAGCGAGGGAAGAGGATGGTGGCTCGTGCTCGGCACGAAGTGGCAACAGACAGGCCAAAGGATGAGAGTCAAAAGAGAGAGAGGGATGTTGGAAATTGAACCATTATAACTGATTATGCGAGCAAATCGTTTCGCGAACGAGAAGCGTTGCGATGCTGTCGAATTTCACCTCGATGGAAATTATATGACATTTAACGGCATTATTATTCTATTCAAGAAAACCAGCAAAATGACAGAACGTACGATTATATAAATATATTTAATGCATTGTATAATATCTTGCATTCCTTAAAATTCATTATCCCTTTCTCTATCTTTCTTCTTGGATAAAACATAAGTTTTTATGTAATCAAAATAAAAATAAATTATGACAATGGGCAAGCGTACTGCAAGCCTTAGATCAAAAATCTAATATCTGAAAAATCTGATAGATAATATAAAATAGGTATTAAATTTTAGAGCAATTTATAAATTATTAATATTTATATATTTATAAATATATTAATATTTGAAAAATATAAATATATAAAATTAAATAAAATATTTATAAACATATTAAAATTAATATTTATAAATATATAAATTCAAAATTATGTTGAAACAATTTTTTTTCTTTCTTTCTTTTTTTATTTGTTAAATCAATCTCTTATAAACACTAGAAAATATTTAATACATATTTTAACGAGTATTTATTTAAAAAATTTTATTATAGTATTTCGTGAGCGAATAAATACTATGTTAAATGTCAAGAAATGTTTACTAGCCATTAGTGCTGATAATTAATCAAACGCAACTGCTACAAGTAGGATCGAGTTACGCCGAGAGGAATGGAAACGAGTACAAGAAAATGAAGAAAACGGGATCTTTACTTATAAGTAATATACCGAGACGAGAGAAGTCTACAGGAGACTTCTCGAGCACCGATCGAGCAAGTTCAGCGACTCCTCGCGGTAGGCAGAATCCGGAATAGTTACGACCGGGAACAAGCATCTCCGACTAACGACCACCGCCGACACCATGACTTGGGCACGCCTTCTTCGAGTTTCGATCCCGGCGTGGACTTATTGGAGTTGTCACGGCAAGAGCAAGTGTGCCCTCCGCGGAAGACGTCGGTCGCCTTGAGCGGAAAAGGCGATAATGACGGCGGGCGGCCCCGTTCGCGCCAACCTCGTTCGAGAAGAGGCCGGGAAAAAGGATGATCGAAATAAGAGGTGCGTGTAGTTATGCAGGCAGCTCTCTCCGGATGATGGCCTCCTCGAACGCGAATACCTGCCGAGACAAATGGCAGGCACAAAGCGGCACTTTGTATTTAATGTAAGGTAAAACACACGGCGGCGACACGCGTGAGCAAAGTTACACAAAATACGTTCGGCGAACGTTCAATTTCTTGCCCCCCATCCACCACCCCTTCTCCCCACATTCTTATTCGCCGAGAGAATGTCCACGGATTTATAGATGCCCGAAAAAGGCACGATTAAACGAAACAAGATTTAGCGTGCTGGGAATTTGATATAATGTCGGGGCCTTTAAAAGTAAATGATTTTTTTGTTATTGTAATTTAAAAAAATTTTAATTATGCTTTATAATATTTTTTAAGTATTATGAAGTATTTATTTTTATAAAATATTAAATATACATGCAAATTAAATATGTACGTATATAGAGAAAGCCATTTACGAGTACAATTATAAATATTTATAGATGAAAATAATTGCATGTCTAAATGAATAAAACATTCAAACTGTCAACCTGTGTATGCAGGTGTAAAAAATAAAATCAACAATGTAATTTGAAAAAATTTTAAATTTAAAAAAATTACACACCCTATACTCTATACTATAACATTGCCTACTTTTTTTTTTTTATAATCGCACAAAATATCTAGAAGCGTGTAACGATGAGTGACGAAGAACCACCTGTGAAAGGGCAGAAATTCGCTCGCGTTTCTCAAACGGGAGAAGGTGCGCCGGCACACAAGGTGGACGGAAGAGGACGACGGAGGGGGCGAAGACAACGGGGGAGGGGGGGAGGGGGGGAGTAAAGGAGCAGACCAAGTAGAAGGTGGGGTCGCCATGGTCGTGGTCCGCCTGGGAAAAAGAGGACCACGCATTGTGATCCGGGGAGCGAGAAGGCCACGCTAGGCTGACCCTAGGCTTTACATTAACCATCCACCGTGTATATATGCACACGTATACGTAAATGACCGTGCCGGACACCCCTGGCCGGGATTGTACCTGTTGCACCGAGTAATCGGTGCCCTGCCGTACGAGAGGCTCTCTTTTCTCTCTCCTTCTGTCTCTCGTTCTCTCTCTCTCTCTCTCTCTCTCTCTCTCTCTCTCATGCTTTTTCTCTCGTATTTTTGGAACAAACAGAGTGGAACGTGCGACAATCTCCGAAAAGTCCCGCAGCAGGTTAATCCGTAATTAACCGACTTTTGTCATCCCACCCCCTCCACCCCCTCCCGCTCCCCCCTCCCACCCAGATGTCGCGCGAACAAACGGGTCGCGAGAATCAACTTCTCGTCGCTTCGTGAGAAAAGTTTACGAAACGGTTTTCACGGAAATCGCGAGATTTCGAGATGACTCGATATGACAGAACGAGAGTCGTTATTTATCCCGCACTACGGAAACATGAGACAAAGAAGAAAAGAAAAAGAATTGTTTCTCTCTCTCTCTCTCTCTCTCTCTCTCTCGAAAATATTTTTAAAGCAAATCTCTCTCTCTCTCTCTCTCTCTCGGACGTTCGAATTATAATTTCTCTCCGCGACATGTAAGCGATCCCACTCCCACAGAATTCTTGAAACTTCACAATAATATATATATATTGAAAATGTCCGTAGATTTTGCCATTCATTTATTTTCGTTAACCTTGACAACTTGGCGATCGCGCGCACGTGACGCGCGGATGACAGCGAGGTTCGGGGGAGAAGAGGAGCGAAATGTGCGTGCGAGAAGATCGTACGCTTTGATACCGAAAAAAGTTTCATCTTTCCCTGGAATTGGGAGAGTACGATGGGGGGATTTTAAGGCGCGATAGGAAGTTGGAGAAAAAAAAAAAGAAGTTTACTCACCTTCGGGACAGTGACACGCGTAGCCGAGCTCGCTCAGCTGATGGCACGAGCCTCCGTTTTCACATGGTGACGGATCGCATGGGATGTAGTCGCTCTCACAATTTTGTCCCGTATACCCGCTCGAGCACATGCATCTGCGAGATAAGAAAGATTACATATTGAAAATATATAATAAATGTATAAGAAAACTGATAGGATAATTTAAAAAGAAAGAAAGAACGTAACTTTTTTTAGAGACTATATAATTTAAATTTGAAATTTCTGTAAATAAGTAATTATAATTCTCCCCTATTTTCCCTCACTCTTAATGCGTGAATAATCAACGCGATATGTGAGCAATATCGATTTTTCTGCGACTGAGAAATCTGTAATACGATCCAACAACGAAAACATGAAACAATTCCATCAGTTCGCGTTGATATCGATGACAATATAATCGAAAGAATATGACACCGTCCAGTAATCACGCCATCTGTTTCAATCAATAATTATTTGAAGCGAAGCAAATTCTTTTAAATGTATGATAGCGTATAAAAATATTTCTTTAATAAATTAAAGCTCATCTTCCTTTTTCGAGAGAAATTTTTATTTAAGTAAGTTGAAATATGATCATAATCATTAGAGATCATACACTTAACTATCCTTTTAAAAATCCTTTTACGATTTATAGATCACGATTTATGTCATTCCAACATGACATTTACACGTCACGTAAAATACTCGCTCATATAAATGTCAATATACATATTATTTCCTGTTTATTAAATATTATTTTATAAAACATTGATAAAGCTCAACTTATTATCCTGAACTCAAATTTATCAACGATTCATCGGTAAAAATTGTAAAATAGTACTCATTATCTTATTTTATGTTGCTTCGTGCACGCGAGGATGCTGAGATAGAAAAATTTTAAATTAAAAAATAATCCATTTTTTTTCTCAAACGCACCTCGAGCCAGCGACGAATAATAGCAGAAGAAGCACGCGCGTGAGATTCATTTTCGCTTGTAATCAATGCCCACGAACGTTCGCAGCAGTGAAACGTAATCCTCATATTTCCACGAAGAGGCCCGATGCGCGAATGTTCACTCCATTTTCCGAGAAGAAGAAATTACTGGGAAGGGGGAGGGGGAGGGATCCAGCCTCTCGTTCTCCTATCTCTCTCTCTCTCTCTCGTTCCACGAAACGATTAATCAAAAATTCGCGGTAATACAAACGCACTTGATATATCTTTTTCTCTTTTCACACGACTCTTATGCATTAACCCTTCGCAACACAAGTTCACACACTATCGCACACTGGCTTCGGCAAAGGCCCCTTTTTTTTCACACACGACAGTGTAATCCAACTTGTCAGAGATGACCGCGACGTTTGACAGAGGAAAAAAATCAAGAGTAATAATTCAGAAAATATTATCAGTTAGTATAAACACACGATTCGCATATCGATGATCACACTGTATTTAATATATCACGATACAACATCGCTCGCCTCTCGCGCCTTCAAACTCGGTGGTATCGTATTATTATCGCGATTTAATGGCCGCGACAAACGGACGCGCGTATGTCTTTTCACTTGAACACTGAAAATCAAACTCCGTTCGATTTAATAACGCGGTTACTTTGAACGAAATGGACGCTCGAACGCGAACGTGGGAACGCGCGCACGAGACATGCGTCCTCCTCTCGGGTGACTGGCGACTGACTAACCTTACCTTCCACCGTGGACCGCTCAGAGGGCGCCAGCATCGCGCATTCCCCTCCCCACCATCCGCAACGCGCGCTCGGACTCGTTCCCCCTCCATCCCTCCCGTCCAACATCACCGTGCGCTTTCTCTTTCTCATCGCCGGCAAGTTTCGCGCCCCTCTTTTCTCCTGCGCTCGCGCTTACTCGCACACGAAGGCTCCCTTCTCGCCCTAACTTTGTTGCTTTCCGATCGAGACGTTATTTTTTTTTTCTCTCTTTCTCTCTCGTTGCTCTGGGCAGCATCTTTGCGCAAGAGCATCTCCCTCTTGCATTCTGCCACTTGAAGAGGGAGACTATACAAATTCCATCCGGCACGAGATAAGATTTCTTTAATGCAACTTTAAATATTTATATAAAAATGTTTATGTAATTCTTTTTTAATATAAATTTATAGAAAAAGGTAAGATTTCTTTTATACAATTTTAAATATTTATAAAGATGTTAATGAAATTCTTTTTAAATATATAAATAATGAAGATGTATTATAATGATATTTTTATATACAATTAATTGATCTTTAGAAATAAATGTACAAAGAAATTTCTAAATTATCTTTTTCTAAATAAATACAACTAACTTTTATCGACTGTATTTTGTGTTCAATTAACATTCTATGTTCTTTATGTGAATTATGATATTTATTTATGATAAATTATAAATTAAAAATTAAATTAAATTGAATTCTTATTAGAAATACTCCCTATACTTTCCTGAGCGCGAAAAATATTCCATAAATATTGTCAATATCAAATTCTTTGAATATATACTTGTAACTTTGTCGAACAGTGCTAATCTTAATCCCCTGATCGGCCGTATTTTACTCGAGTCAATACCTTAATCGCTATTTTCGTGTCCGAAACACGCTCTGTTTGCATAGCAGCAAGGTAAATATGTATAAAACCGCGAAATGATGGATGTGTCCGCAGTCTAGTGCATATTTGGGGAGGACCGAGTCGCGTCGAAAGTAAAAACAATGACTTGCGCGAAAGTGTTTGCAGCTTCGAAATGGTGTCAATACCTACGATCTAAAAATTTCAAATAAAAACTCACTTTCAAGATCAGGCTCGTTACGAAAGATCTTTCAATTTTTACTAACAAACTATCGTATACATATATATATATAGTAATAAATATGATATTATACAATAATTATTTATTATAATAATTATATAATTTTAATTTTAATTATATATTAATATAACTAATAATTATATAATTAATATATAATAATATAAGCAATCAGAAGAATTTATAATAATATATTTATAAATTAATATTTCCAAAAAAGTAATTGAAAGAAAAAAAAAAAGAAAAATACAAAGATGCGTAATATTTTTCTTTATATTTCAGAATTAATACTCCGTTGCTCAAATATCCGATATTTAAATGCTTATCGATCGATTAATATTTACAAAGGATATATTATTCGTCCGCAGCCCCTGTCGACGAAGGCAAGGCCAACTTTAAAGTTTAATTTTCACTTGTTTACCCACATTATGCGCAGGAACTGGTCTACGGGCAGATAGAAGGACGGGGCGTGTTTTCCAAGTGCCAGGGGATGATTTTCGCCGCGGGTCGTCGGCGTTCCCCTAGTACCTCTACACGATATCCTAAGGCCCTAAACGTTACGGCACCCAATGAGTCTCTCCCTCGCCTAATCCATTATTCCGCGTGACTGACCGCGAATGATTCCCGATACATTCGATTTTCGAGAGCTCACTTTGTGGGTATCTCTCTCTCTCTCTCTCTCCCACCTCATTCTCTCTCTCTTCTCTCTCTTCCTTCTCTCTCTCTCTCTCTCCCTCTCTCTCTCTCTCTCTCTCTCTCTCTCTCTCTCTCTCTCTCTCTCTCTCTCTCTCTCTCTCTCTCTCTCTCTCTCTCTCTCTCTCTCTCTCTCTCTCTCTCTCTCTCTCTCTCTCTCTCTCTCTCCTACTCTCTCTCTCTCTCTCTCTCTCTCTCTCTCTCTCTCTCTCTCTCTCTCTCTCTCTCTCTCTCTCTCTCTCTCTCTCTCTCTCTCTCTCTCTCTCTCTCTCTCTCTCTCTCTTCTCTCTCTCTCTCTCTCTCCTCTCTCTCTCTCTCTCTCTCTCTCTCTCTCTCTCTCTCTCTCTCTCTCTCTCTCTCTCTCTCTCTCTCTCTCTCTCTCTCCTGTAACTACAATGATGATAGCGCACTCTCTCAATGGTTCAGCAAGAATGTTAGATTCGTTCCAATTGCATTCTAGAAAACAAGATTGCTCGCGAGAGCGAACAATGCAGATACTGGTATTGTGTACATCTCGTTTCGCTGTAATGTTCCACAATTGGAAAGTGGATCTGAATTTTTCCCCGTGCTTGACTTTGATCAGCGTATATGATTTGCGAGTGATAAGAAATGTCAAGTTAATCATTTCGTTTGAAAACAAAAAATTCCCGCTGTTAAAGATTTTCGCATAATTACTTAGAAAAAATAATAATAATTTTATTCATTGCTCTAATAAAAATGTTAGCGTTAATCTTTTTTTTTTATCTCAATCGCTAAATCCTAAGAATTTAATCATTTATTGAAATATTTTATATCTTTATAAAAATTTAATTTATAAATATTTAATCAATATTTCTATAAATATTGTATAAATAAATCCTTATAAATATTTAAATCTATTATCAATATTTTGAGTATTTTAAAATATATATCATTTTTCAATCTTTATTTTGTTTTTAATATTTTCACATGTTTCATGTTAAATGATATATAATAATAGGAAGTGCCACGAGTCGCGTCTCGAGTCAAGTCAGATTTTTCCCCCGCAATTAATTAATGGTCGGTCGTCTTAATTAATAAGTCATTCGATAAGCACTGAATCCTTAGCGCCAATTAAGACTTCAGTGTTCAGGATCGAATCTAGCCGCGACGCGCAGCGCGTTTATGTCGCCACGAGAAGCTTCCTAGCTCACGACTGTGCAAGCTTAATGGAGGTAATCGATAGAGAGAAGCGCCCGTATCTCTCCCGATAAAGTCTAATCAACAAGTATAAACATTTCACATGATCGAAATAAAAATATGAATCTGACGCCGCAGCCATGAAACAAAAAAAAAAAGAAAAAAGAAAAAAAAATGATAACTGAAATGGGTAAAAAATATTATAATTAAAATGGATAAAACTGCATAAAAGGTAATTCCCCGTAAGAAATAAATAGGGGATGGCATTGATTTAAGAGATATAATAAATTCAAGTTTCATAGTTTAAATGTTTTTTTTCTCAGATATTATAAAATGACATTTAGAAAAGTGAAGTTTATTTTGCACGTTATATTTGTTGTGGAGTAGAAAAAGTGTTTGTTTACATTCGCAGGATCGGTACTCAAACATGGATATTTTGTCAATAATCGATTTCATCGATTTTACGCAGTTCATTTAACAGCTTTCAACATGCGACTATACGAATTTTTGTCTTAAAAGATATTATTTATTGATTATTGCATGGGCTCTGCTCCTTCCCAAAAAATTCAACATTACTTTTAGAGCTGAAAATTGCGTTAGGGATTAGATTGGAATTTTTTCGAGGTGAGAGTGCAGAGAGAGAGGAACAAAGTCTCTCCCCCCACGTAAATAAATAGTTTTTTTTTTTTTCAATAAAAAAAATAACAGATTATTACAGCATAGCAAAACCTTAATGTCAACCATCAATTTGTTCTCTCAATCAATTTGTATCTCCTAAACCTGCCATTCTCTATTTCTTGCGGGGGATTATTCAGAAAAACCTCTCTTACAACATATTTAATTGACGATAGTTTCAAAAAAAAAAATAATTAAGTAATGAGACTTCAAAATGTATACAATAACTGATTGAAATTTGAGAGAAACTATTTAAATAAAAAAATCTTTTTCTCTCAAATTCAAATGAGTTACTATATACATTTTGAAGCCGCGAAGGGTTTAATGCCATTCCTAGCTACATTCTGCCTTCCTCCTCCGAGGGCCATTCCTTTATTCAATATCCCGATGGCAGTCACTTTTTACGCAGCGGGCAGAGCGGATACGATTGGCCATAATTTCGCCATCGGCTTCGACGCCCGTTTATTTCGCTCTGTCGCGGGCTGTCATAAAAGAGGAACAGCCGCGCGCGGAGAAATGCCACACAGAGATCACCTTCCACGAAGGAAGAACACAGGTAGGACGAGGGAAAAGACCGAGCCTCGGCCATTCCTCAAGGGTCCAGAAACACGCAGCTCTCGCGCGTCGCGACAAAAAGTCGCTATTTCCTGGGGGGCTCCCTTAATACGCCTTCCCTCTCGGCAGGTAGATGAAAAAAAAAAAATGAGGGGGCCCGGAATTAATCGAAAGTCTCGCCGGTCCGGAAATCGCTCGCGTAAGTCTATCCCGAAGACCCGGTCGCCGTTGACGTTTTGTCATTAGCCCCGCGCCGAAAAATTGATACGGGTTTCGCCGCCGATTTAATTGACGTCAAAATGGAGCGCGGACGGAGGGAAGGAGATTGGATTCGCGAGAGAGCGATTGCGCCCGTGATGAGGAGAGAGAGAGAGAGAGAGAGAGAAGAATAAAGCCTCGTGAGTAGCGAGGCTGGATTCTGGCTTCGTCTTTACGACGCCATCAAATTTCACGATGAAAGCATCCTCCGACGGAATATTAAGTAGCCTCTGGTTAATAACATTCCTCCTTGTATAGTCGCGTTGATACGCGATGTTTGATTACGGTTATCATCGTGTAACAAGATGAATCCGGGTGTGACACCTGCTTCCCCTGCTTGAATCTTTTATCGATACTCATTGGGCGATTTAAGAGATGTTTCTACTTGATATATCCCGCGAGAGAAAGAGAAGGATTCTCAATCTTGTCGTATATCAATGCCATTATTTATATAATCAAGTTAGTCGACAAATACAATGCAATATATCACGATGATTTATGTAACACCCTCGCTCTCTCCATTGTACGGAAAATGCAAGCGGACAACGTGCGCTGTGACAGCGTGAACACGTTAATAGATTTCATTTCAGGTCTCCGGAACGAATGATCGAGCCTGTTATCGCGATCCACGATAAATCCTTCAACTGACGGTTCTGTTTCGCTTGGGGGATCACGTGTTATTCGCGGCGAAATGTAACGGGAAGCGTGCGGTTTATATTCATTGCAAAAATGTTCATGAATGTTGATGGAAAATGATTTGTGTTTGAGGCACGAACCCGTATATAGGAATTTTCCAAGATTTTTTCAAATCACAGAATAGATTCCTATTCAAATCTATCCGATAAAAGGAAACCAAAAATTTGCCTCAAATAAGTGTACTTGTCAAAAATTTCCTTTTTATTCCAAATTTTCGATTCAGTGCCGAAACGGAAAAGCGGTTTCCTCTTTCGAAATTCGTATCCTTTTTTTTATTTTATTTTCTTTTTATTTTTTTTTTTATTTTTAAGCAGATCAAATAACGTAAAATCGTACACTTTAATGAAAAATCTCAAGTAAAAAATCTCATTTTATCAGCTATCGTATTAAAAAATAAAAACATATTAGTTTCTTTTTTTACTTTTTTTTTGTATTTAAATCTTCGCCAAGGATTGGATATGAAGCCTGCAAAGCGCGACTATTAGTCGTAAGATAAAAAAACATTAATATTTGTTCTTATCATTTCAAAATATTTGATTTCTGATTTCTTAATTCCATTTGGTTCGGGAACGTCAGAACGTCAATAAAAATCGAATGTTGATCAATTTTTAATTAAACCGTTGTAAATTTCTGTTTTTGCAAAGTGTTTTAAGTATTCTACTCAATTGTTATTTTTAATTGCAATGTTAAATGGAAATTGTGAAAAGGATTTTGAGAAAATACCAGAAAAAGCAAATGGAATTGCCTTGAATGCCTGGATTGCTTAGAATCGCGTCTCTCAAACAATATATTTTTGTGATTCGAATCTTTATATAGATTTTCCGAGCAAAAATCTATATATATAAAAAAAAAAATCTATAATAAAATCCATGAAATCTTTTAAGAAATCTGATCTACGTTCCAGTCGGATCCCAGAAATTTTTCCAGACGAGTTTTATCTAAGCCGAGCGTACGGCAACCATTTTTTTTTGCGACACTGTTATTATACCTATTACGCGTTCGTGGGCGCTTGTCGCGCGTTTTTATCGAAACATTCTTATTTAATTTCACGCACACGCTCGTAAGAGTTTACGATTACCGTTTCGCGTTTGTTACCATCGTCGCGATTACCGCGTTTAATATCTTTCGCGAACAAATTGCCGCGGAGTGTCGTAAGAACCCATGCATAAAACAACATCCCCCCCTCCTCCCCCTCCCCCCTTCTCTCTCTCTCTCTCTCTTTGTTGAGATCTCGTCCCGGATCGGTGGATCCGCCGTCTTCCGACTCGAGAATCCTCAATTTGCGTGGATTAATCGCGCGCTTGAGCAACAATTAATTCCGCATCGTGTGTCCGGTCGTCGAATGACGTAAGCTAATGCAACGCGAGTGTGTGAAAAGGAGCCCCTAACGCCGTATTAATGTAACTTAATGGAACGTACGTATGTATTTGTTTTGCAAATTATTATAAATATTTATTTTATAAATTGTCATAAATATTTATTTTTTAAATTATTATAAATATTTATTTTTTAAATTATTATAAATATTTATTTTTTAAATTATTGTAAATATTTATTTATTTAAATATTTATTTTACTAATATTAGTTTATATATAATAATAATTTTTTTTTAATTATATATAATAATAATAGAACGTACCTAGACTGTCCTAATTGTTTGAATTGGTGGAAGCCGATTATTGTCGGTGACAAAATGAAATTTCGCTTCCATCGAGATCGAATTAATTACAGGCACCTATCCTGCATGCAACAAGAGAAGCCGTATTCTCCTTATGATTATTGCAATGTGAATATAATATATTCTCGTGAAGAAGAAACCTACATCTTGCGAAACATTCTTATTCTTACCGAGAAATTTAATTATCTCTCTTTCGTCGGCTTATGTAATGTGACACCTAATTATTATATAATTGTATCAAATTTTCTTCATTAAAATTATGAGAATTTGACATTCTTGAAAAATTATTACGCCTAAAGAAATATTAGTAAAATAAATATTTATAAATAAATAAGTATTTATAATAATTTAAAAATAAATATTTATAAATAAAATATTTATAATTTACAAAATAAATATTTATAATAATTAGTAAAATATTTATAAATAAATAAATATTTATAATTTAAAAATAAATATTTATAAATAAAATATTTATAATTTACAAAATAAATATTTCTAATAATTAGTAAAATAAATATTTATAAATAAATATTAATTACATATACATAGGTTACATGGAGAAAGAGTATAGTGCAAGATCTGTTGGTCGAAAAGAATTGAGATATCTCCGGGTAGCAATCTCATTCACACGTAATCGTATTCACACGTCTTGATGAACATGCATTAGCAACGGAGCACGCTGTATGACAAGATGCCACATGATGTTTCTTTAGTCCGTGTATCGCGGAGATACTTTTACTTCTGACGCAAGCGTTTCTATTACACATCCCATCGCAAAGTACAATTTGCATTTTCCGTCGAGGCAGAGACACGTGCGCGCTTCCGTTTTCACACACTCGACGTGGAAATCGTCGCTTCGGACAGGTCCGAAGGATTTCTCGAACCTCGATCGAGCGCGATTATACCATCGAGATATTCAGTTTGCGTTATGAATAGCGATCGACATAATGTAACCATAATAAATGACTCGCTGCAACAACAATTATCGCCTCGACAATTGCATTCATGACTGTGATCGAGAATTATTCGCGCGAAAATTGCTGATCGATGTATGCATATGTTTACCATATCTAATGGAGAGAAAAAGACAATTTTTCTCATAGATCTCGTTTTTCACATATTCTTATTGTTGTATGTATTTTATAAATTCAGAAAAAATCTATCTATATATATATATATATATTCAGCAATTATATATTATTTATGTATAATTTTTATAATTGCGTGAAATGATATTTATTTTTCATTTTCTGTCGGAAGAAAAATATATCTACTAAAAATCAGTTCTTTTTTAATTAAAAAAAATAGATAAATAAAAATCTTTAGAAATTTTCTATTTTTCAAAAATAAAAATATTTAAAAAATATATAAAAAATAAAAATAATAATAAAAAAATAAAAATAATAATAATAATAAAATAATAATAAATAATAATAAAATAATAAATAATAATAAAAAAAAACAAAAAAAAAATAAAAATGTTTAAAAGAATGGACTCATTCCTATTCAAGGTATGAGAAATCGATTTTTTAACTGAAAGAAACTTACTCGCTATGCGTGTTCGTAACGCGATTTTCTCATCACCTATGAATATAAATGGGGCGACAAATGATTACAGCTGCGAGTGTATCATTAGAACTTGCAGGAAGGCGAAAGAATTCGCCCTTGAAGCCTGATTTCTCCTGCTCGATATACTCGGCTGACGATGTTATTACGGTTAATCGTTCGATTCGCTCTTCAACGATTTGTGAAACTTATCCTCGATTATTCTGATATATATATATAAGAAGCATAAATGAGATGAATTACGTGTACGTTGATCAATTTCAATTTTTTGTAAGACGCGTTTTTTGCGAGGTTGTGAGTAATAATGATTCCTCGAACGTAATTATGATGAGGTCATCGATATATAAAAAATTGATCTCTACGTTTATTTAAAAATAAAAGATAGGATAGAAATTTATCTTCTCATCAATATATCGTTGAAAATTGAATGTAGCAAAATAATGTCGATCTGAAACTTCAATGTTCGCGGAAACATTTTTCCAACAATTCGCTGATGTTAAATAAAATTATATAAAAATGATGAATAATTAAATATATAAAAATGAATAATTAATTATTCGATAAATTCTCAATTTGTAAATATTTTTTATTTTTATTAAAAATAAAAAACAATTATATACTAATATTAATAAAGAAAAGCCTTATATCAAGTGCTTCAGATATTTTTTCCAAGCAATTTAAAAAATGTCACGAAGCTTTCAAAACCAAAATTTTATTTATCTTGATGCTACACTTCACAAACACAAAACCTCTAACACAACAAACTTAAAGTATAATTTAAAATAATGAAAAATAATATACCAATATATTAATGTTTTTTAATTGCTCTGTAAGACACGAGGAACGACATTAATGCAAGCTATTTCGATTTAAAGCGAAAGATCAGAATAAATATCAGAAAAAAATAATTTTATTTATATAATAAATTTATTTTACGCTGTTTTCGAAGTATTTGAGTAAAAAAAAATCCACGATGATATGTAGAGTCTTTTTATTAACAATTAAAAATAGTTTATATAAACAAGAAAAAAGCAATGTAACATAAAGATTTAAAGCTTGTCGCGGGGATATATAGGGTGTCCTAAATCGAGGCAGATGTTTTGCCGTGCGCATAAACGTTGCGCGAATTAATCCGTCACGTCCGCTCCACGCCGAGTCGCGATTAAAACGAGCGGCAAGAATGAACGGCCGTCACGCTAAAGCATATCTCGCGATATGCCCTTCGTGCGAGATACAAATTTTTTTTTTTTCTCGCGAGTCCGCACGCCAGATGCATGAGGTGGCGTCGTAAATTTCCCTCAATACCCGTTTGCGCAATTACATCCGTTAAGTTATTCTCACATCAATTCCTCTAATCCGGATTTCCTTTACCTTCATAGATGTGAGTGTTCGCTTGTTAAGAATAAGGTTTGCACTTTCCGCCCATACGATTTTATTAAGCTATTTAGAGAAATTGATACGCAAAATCTTGGCAAAGCTTTAATTAAATAATCATATATAAGAAAATTATATTTTTTATACGAGAAAAAAAACTTATAGTTATTCTACTTTTCTTCCCCAAAAAATATTCCCTTGCAAGGATTATTTTTCAAATTGATTAACAATAGCACTTTTTTTCGCATATTTTCTTTTTATCATTCAAATGAAATACACGATGTTGCTGTCAACCTTTTTTATTCGAACCGGTTCTCTAAAAATATATCGTGACAGGGTCAGAATTTTGGATCGCGCCATGTTTACGCTGCAAGACGAAATCTCCGTCTCCGGGATGGGAGTAGTGATATTCTACGAGACAGATATCGGTCTGACAGCTTGACTACGCTATCGCGGTGTAGAAGGAATCCTCACGATAACGAGGGGACGGCGAGAGCGAGGCGAAATCCGAAAATGCCCGCCGTAACCACGCCGGTCACGTAGTTATCGGTCATCGCTATCAGGGAAAAACGGGTTCTTCGAATCGCTCGAGATCCTTCTCATTTTTTTTTTTTTTTTCTTTCCCCTCCCCACGAGAAAACGACTCCTGCTTCGCGGCCGCTCGACGACCCGGGCCGTGACCTCGTCTAGGTCTTCAACGCGTGGAAAGCGCGTCCTCGGATAGCTCGCTTCTTTACTGGGATTGGGATGCGACACGTAAAACGCGGTGACGTTCAGGATCGTACGTGCTTGGCGGCGACGTAACAACAAAGTGAGCAAGGTTGTGAGAACGGGTCTCAATTTCTTCGTTACTCCGTTCAAGCCTTACGGAATGGACGACATGTCTTAGATATACCTATTTGTTATCAAGAATTAATTTATATTTTTTCAAATATTTTTTTAAAGTATTTTTTTTTTTAAATAAATTAATAAAGAATTTTTTTTATGAAAATCCTGCAAGAGATGCGTATAAACAAGAGAGAGTTTATAAACAGTGTACTTCTTTCTAACGTCGATATGGAGGTACTGGCGCGAAATACTCGTGACATTTGGTGAAAAGGCGAAAAGGCCAGGTGCGAGCTTCAACTAGAATCTCCGAGGAATTTGACCCCACGGGGTCAATACGTAACGTCGTGCGGGCCCCAAAATTGCTGCGGAGGCCGCGCTTGATCAAGATCCGCCGTTAATCCATGCCGGGGTTAAGGAACACCACCGGTCTTCGTTTTGCCTCGCCTCCGCTCAATTAAATTCTACTTCAGGGAGATTATTTCATAAATCACATCCTGCCCCGCGAGAACAACGCACGTGCAGACGTCCTCCTCCTACCAGCTTTCTCACCCACTTGTTGTTCCTTCGCCACATAACAATTCGCCCCACTATTATTTGAAGGACGAGGCAAAGGCAAGATCATTAGGACGCGTTTATTCTTCGAAAGTTAATTTAACAGTACGGATACTCATCGTTTGATGTATATTAGATATCTAGGAACTTCAACCGATTTTTAGGTTATAATAGAAGAAGAATCTTACATTTTTATCTTGCGATTATTTTATAAAAAAAAATTAAGGTAAAACTAAAAGATAACACATCATCGATTTTATCGCCACTTAAATTGTTGTAGGGAAGGTTCTTCTGGGTAATTCCCCGCAAGAAAGAAGTGGGGGACAGTATTGGTTTAGAATATGTAATTAATTGAAGTTCGTGTAATAATCTGTTATTTTTTGATTGAGATTGTTTACAACATTTACGCATGAGGAGAAGAGGCTTTGCCCCTCCCCCTGCAACTTCACTCCGAAAAAATTCCAACCTAACCTAAACCTATTTTCAGTTTAAAAGTAAAGTTGGGTTAGGCTAGAATCCTTTCAGGATAGGAGTGCAGGAGGAGGGGCAATCTCTCCCCTCCCTTCATGAAAGAAAATAAGCCAATCAACATAAACTTGCGAAAAGCTAGTCATCTATATGGCAGAAAAGAAGGAAACTCGTATCGGACGAGATTTTCGCATTATTCAATCAATATTTTCGCGTGGAAATTTCACGGTACTGGTTTCGCCCTCGCGTCACGACGACGGCGGCATTACGGTATCCGAGTACGGTATCCTACGTAACAATTTAATAGCACCGTATCTCCCATCCGACACCACCTGGCGGTCAGGTATGCCACATCAAACTCTTTATTAGGCCCGATTGAACGTTACCGCGGCCCGGCTCACTGCCGTGAAATCGGCGGCAGAGCGTTCGCTTCTCGCCCCATCTTTAAGTGCATACACACCAAAGACCTTGATTGCACCAATCTTGATTAATCCAGCTCGATATGTTCTCGTTTCTCTTGTGGTATATGATTAGTGATAAATATATTAATCGACAATTTTTGTAGGCTGAAAATACGTAACTATAATCAAGTTGAGAAAAAGTATTTTAAATAAAAAGATAATTTTTTTATAAATATATTTATTTTTAGTAATTAAAGTTTTTAATTTTATATATATATATATATATATATATAAAGTATTTTTTAATGATGGCGATATATAAAAATTAATATATATGTATACGAAATTGAAAAATTTGATGAATAAAAATAAATATCTAAATATACGTAAAAAAAATTTTCCTTATTTAAATTTTTAAAAGGTTTTTTTCGGGATTTGATACAGGGTTATGTATTTTTATTTTACAAAAATGCCGATTAATACATTTATCTCGAGAAAAGTCGGGGATGTCGATGCGCCGACAAAGCCTCTTCTCGCCATTGACGATAAGAAGCGATTTCAAAATACACGAAGCGTCTTTATACACGCACTCTTCAGAGTCCCGACAGAGTCTCGGGCGTCGTCGAACCGAGATATATAATTCAATATAATGTACAGACCAGCGACATTATCTGGTCCGGCGCGGTCAGCTCGGACTCGGGCTTCTCGATTAATCTCGACCCAATCTCAACAAAGCGCGGATTTATGGTCTCTTCCCGAAGGGCAGAGGGACCTTAAGTCCTCCAGCGAAACCTGTTTCTTGGCGAGCTCGTTTCTTTTCCGCGGTAAATTTCTCTCTCTTTCTTTCCCCTCTTCTTTTCTCTCTCCTCGCTCCTGAGATTCTGTTATATTTCTTTATTTTTTTTTTTATTTTTTTCGCCAATCCTCGGAGACCGGAACTCATGCCACCGCGTGCCCGCGGATCAACGGGCGGGATCTTCCACCTTTTGATCTTCCAGCGCGTTTTGATTCTCGTGTTTCCATCTTTGGTAGCTTCCGAGAAGCCATTTCATTATTACGTCGTACTCTTCGTGATATCAGAAAGCTTCTCGAAACACACGCAAGATGGATATTCCGACTACCTTCTGCCTACATTCTCTAAAAATTCTCTAAAAATTCAGACACTCTTTTACCTGAATTTTCAGATCCAGAATCCGATGATTAAGACAGATCATCTAAAAGGATTTTGAAGATTCTACCTGGATTTTCAAACACACTCTTCTGAACTTTCAGAAGAACTCTGATGATTAATTGTAGGATAGATCGTCAGAGGAGTGTATCTGAAAATTGAAGTGTGTCTGTAAAAAAACCGCAGACACTCTGTCCTATCTTTCCTTTCGAAAAGCTATTTGGGGGATGGAAACAATCTTATCTGAGACACTCAACTTTCTCTCCGATACGATGCTTCAATCTTGCCGCGTCCTTTCTCATACACCTTCGCGATTGCACGTCGGAGCAAAACGGAGGCAATTTTTGACGTGGCCGAATTAGGGACAAATCAATAATGGGCCGTGGGATCGAGCCGATGAATCCTCGTTGCATCGCGTCTCCTCGCACATACCGTGTTCAATTGGTAATTGGCGACGAGGAGGCCAGCGATACCACCACCACCACCACCACCTACGTCTCTCTCTTTCTCTTTCTCCGAATGCGACGACGTTTTTCGAGAAGCCGAGCGATGGTGACGGCGGTTCTTACTTCTTTGTTGCGGACCCGCAAACCTCCTCTCTTCCCCCTCATCGTTCCACATATGCAGATCCCCGATTGCTCGTAGAATCGATTATATGCGGCTTCATTCGTGACCGTGCACGTTCACGCGATGCACGCGCGCAACCCGGACAAATAAGAGATTTCTCGGCCGAGCTGCGATCATTAAGATGCATCAACTGTTCTGTACTCAACGAGAGTGCTTAATAAGACCTGTATTTTCTTAAGCGAAATTTCAAGCTTTGTTCGAGAATGGAATCTCGATGCGTGTCTTACTTATCGAGAGACGCTTCGTAAAATCGCTCGATTCGTCGAGTGAATGTCGCGTTAATATCTACAAGTCGAATAATCTTCTCCCAGGAACACTGACGCATGGAGATAATTAGAAAGTCCGGTTCCTCGAGTATCTCGAGAAGACAACATTCAACATTCCACTGATAATCACGTAGCAGTATCTTCAAGATCCAACGGTCAATTTAAAAAAAAAAAAAAAAAAAAAACCTTCCCGAATTCCGATCGAAATGCTCACTTGGCTGTCAACTGAATCGCTTGCGCAGCGCGATAGAGATGTGAACGTCGACTAAGTTAAGAATGTCGTTCTCGACTTACTTGTAAGATCCGTGAATATTCTTGCAGGTACCGTGTCTGCACGGGTCCCTGTCACACTCGTCGATGTCGTCCGTGCAATTCGGTCCCGTGAAACCCGGTGCGCACGTGCACTTGTAGCCGTTCTCAAGCGAGCGACACTCGGCCCCGTTTCGACATGGCGACGAGGCGCAGTAATCCTGTCGCTCGCAGTGCTCGCCTGAAAAAAAAAAAAAAGGAAAAAGGAATAACGTTGTTCAATCTCTTGTACTACCGGCAAGCATTATTATGCGATCGAAAAGAACTCGCATGCACAACGACAAGTTAATATATCGAGAACTTATATCGCAGTTTGAAGATGGAGTTTGAAGATACAAAACTCCTCCCTTCGGATGACTTAATCTCCATTTGCTTTTAAACGAATTTTATTTTAATAAGAATTTGAAGTGTTTTGCGTTTTATAGATATAGAAATGTTAATTAAGAAAAGGTTGAACAAATTTAGAAAAATCTGTTTTATATTATTATTAAAAACATGTGACTCTAAGGTAATTAAAATATCTAAAATATTAAAATATCAAAAGAACATTTTAAATTTTCTATTTTAATTTTTCCATACAATTGATCTTCACTTGTTACGTAAAACTTGGAAAAACTAACTGTTAAGAATTCATAATTAATTTAAATAATTAATAATTAAGATTAATTTAAAAAAATTAATCTACAATTTATAATTAAAATAATAATAACGTTAGTTACAATTTGATTATAATAACTTAACTATAAAAACAATAGAAAAACTACTAAATAGGAAAATAAATAGACAGTTAAGAAATTAAATTTTAATAGATATTTAAAGAATATCTGCAATCAAATTAGAAAGCAATATTTTTAATTATAATTTTAGATATTTTTTAAATACTCAGTGCTTGATAAAAATACCGTCACAGGATAATGGAATTAGATATAGATCAGGCACTAAACTAGCGTATGTAATTTATTTTTTAAAATAATCATCACCAAATTTTACTCTTATTTAACCATTAGCAATTTATTCTTTCCTCTTTTGGTAAAATGTACGCTTATATTGACAAGTAATTAAATGAATAAGATTTGAGAAAATACAAGCGCGAGAGGTTGAAATAAAAATTTATAGACGAAGATTCCAGCAAAGATAAGAATAAATTAGCTGGACGTTTCTTGCCGGCTGTAACAAGTAGAGACGTCCCTTAAAATGGCGATAATGTCGGACGCATGTATCTAAGAAGTGAGCGTCCCCTCCTTCTCCCTCGCTCTCGCGAGCCACTGATTAGCGGAACTAATTACCGGAGTCGCTACTTGTTCCCTACGTGGTCGAGATGTCTTTGCTTCTGCCCGCTACGACTCACGAGCGGTGCTCATTGCTCGTGTATATATTTCAAGTATTTTAAAGAGAGACATATGAATTACTTTAATTTTTCATCTGTTCGTTGAACAAGAGTGAAATTTTGTACACCAAAATCATACAAAAATAAATTCAATGCATTTATAAATAATATATAAGTTCGTATCTCAAGTCTCCTTCGCAGATGGAACCTTCGAAAAATTTACAAAATTTTCAAATTTGATTCAAAGTGTCAATCTAATAAAAATAATTAACATTGATGCATAAAATAAATCATTTATTATTTCAATGTCGATAAATTATCTCTTCCTTTAACTTTTAAAATTTTTCTTATACAAATATTTTTCCATAAAATATAATACATTTAAAAATCGAATATGCTTCAATAAAATAAATTTTCTTATAAGAAAATTAATAAAATTTATTTTACAAATTTATTCGCAATTTCCTCAATTCTGTCCTCCATTAATTTTAAAAATAATATATAGCTAGCTATTTATAAATGTCGCGTTAAATTTGATCTCGGCAAGAGTGCTGTGAACAATTTGGAAATTTTTTTCCGAGTCTACTAATTTCACTACGCTAATTTCAATGGTTCATGAACGCTTTATGGGTTACAAAGAATTTACTGAACGTGCAGGAAACTGAGCACCGCTCGTCCAAAGATACCGCCGCGGAGAAATACCGCATTCTCCGCCAATTATCCTACGGGTACACACCTGCCTTTCCTTCCTCCTCCTCCTCTCTCTCTCTCTCTCTCTCTCTCTCTCTCTCTCTCCTTTTCTTTTAAAAGTCCTTTTAAAAGTGTTTCCAGATTTATTTGTCGAGCACGTGCTTTGGTACTCTAGCGCGAGAAAAGATGCAGTCGTAGAGAGCTCAGCGTGGATTGACTTCCGCGATTTGATATTGAAATAAATATACAGGGTGCGGAAAAAATACTCAGATATTTTAGAGTCACAGAGCATTTTTCCCGCACCCTGTATACAATCGATTATCCTGCGTTATCGTATGAAAAAAATAACACGGACGCATAATATCTGTTCATAGGCGCGAGCAAATGCAAATTTACAGTTACAGCTCGGTCTCGCCATTTCTTTACGAGGTGCGACACAATGCGAATTGAAGAGGGAGGTAAATTGCAAGGCGTTTTATCGTCCCGTCTATCTATTAACCTTGCTATTCAACCCACGCCAATCGATAAGCATATTTAAGTATTCGATGATTAATGCGCAACCTATTCATTGTCAAGCTTACGCAATTGTGTGCCCGCTTAAGGATCCGCATAGTTTTCCATTCGCACCTTTGACAGCCATTATTAAGAGTTGATCTTGATCGTCTTATCGATCCAATCATTCGCAATACACACGCAAGTGTTAATTCTCCAAATAATCAAAAGTTATTCTCTAGTATTCTAGTGACAGTAATAGAGGGGACGAAATATTTATCATTTTATTCTAAGGAAGTAGAAGAATTATTTCTCTTTTATTTTACAAGAAAAATCATTCACTCACCTGTATATCCGGTGCTGCACGTGCACACGTACTCGTGCAACGACTTGAGGTTGCACGTGGCGCCGTTGAGGCAGGGCGAGGAGTCGCAGGCATTTTCTATAGGAATTTCGCACAGGCTGGCGGTAAAGCCCACGGGACAGGAACACGCGAAGGATGGCGTGCCACCCCTGATGCTCTCGCGCACCCTGCACGAACCCCCGTTTTGACAGCGCGATCCCGTGTAGCATGGATTCAAGTGTTGACAGTATTCCCCCACGTATTTCGACGTGCAACTGAAACAGAATTTAAAATCGTCTCAATTCAAGCAACGATCTCACACAGTCGATATATATTTTATATATTATGTATATTAAAATTTATATTTATATATTTTTATTATATATATTTATTTTATGTATATTATAATATATAATTTTATATAAGTATATATATATATATATATATATATATATATATATATATATATATATATATATATTCTAATACGAAGAGAATTAATATTTTCTGCTCCTCAGAATCTGAGAAATTTGATATTAATTTTTATAATTTATATTTTTTTTATATAAAAATGTTTTTCCAATTTTTAAATATTACATTTAAAGATCGAATATGTTTTAATAAAATAAATTTGCATCAATTTATAGATTTATTACTTTTATTATAATATTTATTATAATAGTTATTAATTTTGTCCTTATTAATTTTAAAAATAAAATAATATAAAAATATTTGATATTAATTTTTATAATTTATATTTTTTTATATAAAAATGTTTTTCCAATTTTTAAATATTACATTTAAAGATTAAGAATATGTTTTAATAAAATAAATTTGCATCAATTTATAGATTTATTACTTTTATTATAATATTTATTATAATAGTTATTAATTTTGTCCTTATTAATTTTAAAAATAAAATAATATAAAAATATTTGATATTAATTTTTATAATTTATATTTTTTTATATAAAAATGTTTTCCAATTTTTAAATATTACATTTAAAGATTAAGAATATGTTTTAATAAAATAAATTTGCATCAATTTATAGATTTATTACTTTTATTATAATATTTATTATATTTATTTATTATTATAATATTTGTTTATTATTATAATATTTATTATAATAGTTATTAATTTTGTCCTTATTAATTTTAAAAATAAAATAATATAAAAATAATGTATAAAATAATATATAATTAGCTATTTATAAATATATTTAAAATTATATATAATTAGCTATTTATAAATATAATTAAATTTGACCTCAGCAAAAAGTGTAAATAATTTCAGAATCATAATTTTGAATGGCTGAAAAATGCTTTTAGAAAAACTAAAAAAATGCAAGTTCCTTCATTAACATCATTACATCTCGCTCTTACATTCTATATAAATAAACAGAATAAAGAGGAGGAAGAAGAAGGAAGGCAGCCTCTCAATTGACTGACATGGGCGGTTCCGAGGAGAATCATAATGCGTTCTCGCGAAAAGTACGATCTCTCGTATTGCGGTCGAGACTTGCACGAATGATGAAAGATGAAAAGCCCGAGCAAGCGTTACACGTATCATTAGATTCACCGTAAATACTTATAGAGTTTGCGCGCTGCATCTTTTAGAATCTCTGCGAAATTCATTTCATCGCGTGAATTCACGGCATGAGAAAAGGGAGCTCGCTTGTCCTTCCAGGACAAGGAAACAAAGTCCTTTCGTGAGGTGAGATACATCCATTCATCATAGCTTCTCTCTCTCTCTCTCTCTCTGTCTTAAAATCAAGACTTTTATTCTTGCCTTCTGTAAATTTAGCGAATTTTTCGTATCTACAACTTTCATTTTTAACTTAATTAAAATATTCAATTCAATTTTATTTTAATAATAATTAACTCATTTATTTTATTTTAACTTATGTTAATATTATAATCAAAATAATATCATGTTCATTTAAATTTGAATTTATAATAATTAATTTCTCTACAAAAAGATATAATTTTATTTCAAATAAAATCAATGGCTATTAAAAAAAACCTCATAGAATCCTTACCAAGTGACAAAGGAGATGCACGAATATCGTTTCAACGACCACCGCGGTTTCTCAATAAGGAAATTATATTCCCTTCGTTGTGTCTCGACTTTCGAAACGAAAAAAAGGCGATGTTCTAACGGGCCCTAATGATCGCCGGACGAGGGGCACTTCATATATTGCGAGTTGCGATCGATCATGGCTTTTACATGGAAGTCCCATCGATATGCGAAGAAGCCTAGGGGGAACTAGTACCCTTAAGGTAACTTGTTGTCTTTCCTATATGGTTTTTTTTTTTATGGCCGACCATAAAGACTTTTCTCAACTGCGCGTCCTTTACGTCGATCTCGCCGCAGTATCCTTCGTTAAAATCCTTGAAAGGATCTTCGTTATCTCCTCTTATGGCACAAGACAAATTGCATCGTGATTATGAAACGAGTTCACTCGCTGCTTTCGAGTTTAAAGCGTGCTTTTGAACTCGTTTACTTCGGAAATATTATTATGTACTTTGTAAAATAGTAGAATTTTTATTAGTTGGGAAAATTAATTTGTAGAATCAAGTTTTCGCAAATAAATATATTAAATTGAATTAAGAATTTAGAGAATTTCAATCAAAGTTTCCAATATATAAATCTTTCATTTATGAAACTTTCAAGGTTTAAAGTCTTAAAAATATTAAATTAAAATAATTAATAAAGGAATATTTTATATAAATCTAACAAGTAAAGAAATTTTTAAAATATAAATATATTATATTTTTAAAATTTTTATTTTTATTTTAATTTTAATTTTATTTTTATTTTAATTTTTATTTTTATTTTATTTTTAAAATATAAATATTTTTTAGAGAAATTAATTATAGTAATATAATTTATATTAATATAATAATTAAAATAATATTTTATTTTACTTAAATCTAAACTTATAATAATTAATTTCTCTAAAAGAAATATTTTATTTATGTTTTAAAAATTTCTTGTTATATTTATATAAAATATTCCTTTATTAATTATTTTAATTTAATATTTTTAAGGTTTTAAGACTTTGAAAGTTTCATAAATGATATATTTATATATTGGAAACATTGATTGAAATTCTCTAAATTCTTAATTCAATTTAATATATTTATTTGCGAAAACTTGATTCGATAAATTAATTTTTTTAGCGACTCACAGTATTCCTGGCACTAACATATAGGAAGGTACATTGTCCCCGCAGCTGCTTCGCTTCTGATCCTCGACTTCGCTTCTCTCGCCGCTTTCCATGCGCGCGCGATCGCTTAGACAGCCGGCATATCTCTATAAACGGAAGCGACGATTCCACGGCCATTACTTACTCAGCAGTGAATTTCTTCTCGGCTACCGGTCAGGGCCGCATCGTTTGGATTTATTTATTTCCACCCGCGATTATATCCGCCCTCGAACTACGCGCGACTACCGATAATACAAATGAACTTATGTCAGAGATAATAAATCGACGTCTTTTCATGCATGATACACTGAATACCCTCTTTTGAAACGTAGGATTATTTCATAAGAACGTGGGATCGCGGAAACTTTGTGACACCGTAATATTAATGGAAAATCCGGGGATACTGCGTTTAATAAAATAATATGCAACACATGTGAAAATATAAAATAAAATAACATAAGATTTGATTGTTAATTAAAACATTTTATTTGCATTTTAATAATTAACTCATTCATTTTAATTCAATTTATATTATATAATTTATTTAATTTAATTCTATATTATATATTTGATATAATAATTATATAAAATAAATGTTATTTTATAAAATAATATTTTTTATTTAAATCTAAATTTAATAATTAATTTCTCTAAAAATTAATTTTATCTATGTTCCAAAATCCCTTTAATATTATTTATTAGATTCATATAATATCCTTATTAATTTTAATATTTTTAAAATTTTAAGACTTTAAACCTTCAAAGTAAGTAATAAATAAAATATTTTTATAAAATATCTTTATAAATTTTATTTCTTAATATTTTAGTTAATTTACTTTGAAATTTCTTCAAATTTGCAATTTTTATATATTTTATATATTTTTATATAATTTTAAATATTTTTAATAAATTATAAAAAATATAATAGTTTGATCATACAAACTATTACATCTTTACAAACTTTTTCCTTTATAAATCTTATTTCTTAATATTTTAATTAATTTACTTTGAAATTTCTTCAAATTTGCAATTTTTATATATTTTATATATTTTTATATAATTTTAAATATTTTTAATAAATTATAAAAATATAATAGTTTGTCATACAAACTATTACATCTTTTGCAAACTTTTTCCTTTATAAATCTTATTTCTTAATATTTTAATTAATCTATTTTAAAAAATGTCTTAAAAAAAATTTGCAACTTTTTAAATAAATTACAGAATAAATGACAAAAAATACGTACTAGTTTGTCGTTCAAACTTGGTACACGATATGCTCATTACGAATGAACGTCTCCTTCAAAAACGCATAAGAATGTCATTAACGCGATGTCTTGCTACCGCGTATCTAACGCGATAAGCCGATCGGCAACGTCGCGTAAACGAGATTGTAATTATCGATACAAATGTTGCAACACACGTACATCCCTTCTTAAGATAATCTTGTAAATACGCAGATAGACATTCTTCCTGCAAATGCATAGATAAGCGTAAACGATCGAGAATAGATTCACCGGACGATACCTTCTCCCTTATCACTAAGCCATGCGGGATCTGCCAGATTCGTGTTATGCAAATTATCAGTTTTACGTTGCTCCTGATACGCAATGATACGATGATCTCAAGGGGAGCGGCGAGCATTTTATTAATCCAATAATTTAAAGATCCGTTTTTTTTCTATTTTACGACTGCGTTAAACCGGCTACTGTAAAAGTCATAATCCTGAGTAAAGTCTTGGGTTCAGTCTCTCGTTTATGAATGCGATTATGAAAGCGACTGGCTACACTAATTGCGACAACCATCAATTACGTAATTATTTAAGCGCCAGCGCGCTTCGAGAGAACGCGATTTGATAAGACAGGAAATATTATGCGTTGCACGCATGCGCGATGATACGTGACGAATGGTTTAGAACTTAAATAAAAAATTAAAATAAAATGTATAATATATTTACGTCATATCATAAAAAATAAAAATGGTATTCGTTAAGAAAGGTAAAAAATATTTTTATATTTGTTCATTTTTTTTTTTTTTTGACACATGACGTGACACATGACGTGACACATTTATGACATAATGTCTATCAAGTATATTTGCTTATTAATAACGTGACGTGATTGATATAATAATTTAGGATAATAAAAAAAGTCTGATATTTGTGTGTGTATTGTGAACTTGATAATACGTGAGAATATAGCTATTAATTATCACATTAATTATAACGTGTTTTATTGAGCACTCCATTTTTTCGGACCTTTACTAGATAACTCTAACAATGCTAAGTAATAACTCAAACAAGCCTATAGAATCTCTCGAATATGCCTCATATTGTCCGCAAACATAATATAAAATTGAGATGCAGTCTAATTGAAGGAGAAAACATAGAGCTCGGTCAACAATGGTGGAGAAAAATGAAATTATTAAAAGGGATAGTCTTTACTTTAATTTTATTCTAATTAATCTTAATTTTAATATTTTTTCTTTTGTATGCCTGCAAATAAATATTACCTTAGCATTGACAAAAACTCAAATTCTGTTTGGCAATTTCGACGCGTCTAACGGAAGCGAGAGTATCTTGCATCAATTTTAGCCTCGTTTCGCATAATAAAGATTATTGAAATGATCGTACATTGTGTGATCGAGAACGTGGGAGTGCAAAGTTCTACTGGTTCCATGCTAATTTCCGTGGTCTCTTCCTAGTCCGCAAAGTTCTTAATTCGTTCACACGATAAATTAGCAGAAGCTATAGCCGAGTCTCTCTTTAGATTGTATACAGCAAAAAAATATAATTCTTCCTTTTTAAGGAAACTTTTTAAATATTATACTTCAAAATTATTCGTCAGATTTATGGTATCCTTATATTAACGATTTTAATTTAATATTTCTAGGATTTTGGGATTTTAAGGATGTTCTGGATGTACAATAGTAGCAAAAAATTGTCAAAATTAAAAAGAAAACATGTTTCTTATGTTTATACTGTTTGAAAAATTAAAAAAATAAATTCGGGTTATGAAAAAGATTAAAGTATCACAAAATAATATGGATTTTGACGTATTCGTAAAAGAATATAGTTGTAATTAATATTTTTCCTAATTTATGGCAAAAACTTTTGATCGTGAATATCCTCTGAAATTAACTGCAAAAAAACAATGAAAAACTAATTAATTTGCAGAAAGAGAAAAAGAGACAGATAATATTTTTTTACAATTTTTAGTGAATAACTTTTAAACGAATTAGTGGATCTAAATCAAGTTTTGCGCAAATATTTATTTAGAATTTCCTTAATATATGTGAAAATTTTTATTTCATTAGTAATATTTTTTCTTTGTCAAATTTGTCAATAAGTTCTACAATAGACGATTTTTCATAAGAATCAATAGTAATTTTTTTTTTAATTATTCTAATTTATTATAATTTAATTATATTTTTTTTAATTACTTTAAATTTAAATAATTGTCAAACCATTAAGAGAATTGTGCTTAGTTTTTGCACAAATATTCAGAAGAAATAGTAGAACAATCTATGAAATTTTAATACTTTTGTTAGTATTTCGATATATGTCACATACATCCTTAAGCTTTCAAAGTTTAAGAAAAATATTTTTATCTTTATAAATCTCATTTCTTAATATTTAAATTAACTAATTTTAAAAATTTCCTTCAAAAATCTACATTTTAAATATTCTTCAAATAAATAATAAAATAAAATATAAAAAAAGAATATAATAGCTTATCGTACAAACTATTATACCTTTTAATCTCTTTCTTAATATTTTAATTAATTTAAGAATTATGTATTATTTATTATTACATTATTTATATTATTTATTTTATTATTATATTATTCATATTATTTATTATATTATTTTTATTATATTATTTATATTATTTATATATATTATTATTAATATATAATACTTATTATTAATTTAAATACGGTATTTATTATTTAATATTTAAAAATAAATGATATAATATTATGTATAACTAATAAAATAATAATAATATACAGAAGAAGAGTGAGTCACTCATGTCAGAAGACAAATGTTATATAATAAACTTTCGAGATAGAAAAAGACTGTTCAATAAAATATATTACATTAGAGAAGCAATTTGTAATACAAATATATCGAACTTGAGTGAGCCGCACATGTTGTAAAAGATAAACAAACAAATAAACGAACCTTCGCGACAGAATGTCAAGTGTCGTCATATCGCACGATGCATAAAGTAAATACGAATACAGAGTGTTTACAAATGAGACGGTGTGATATTCAAAGTTTCGATCAATCATTTATTAATTATATCCGCGTGAGTATAATATATAAACATTTTGTAGAGACAATTTTTTTCCTTTCAATATATATTATTTAAGAAATTAGGCGTTTCTTAAGCAAAACTTCCAGAATGTCGACTCCAAGATTAATGATTAAAAAAAAAAAACATATTTGTTGGCCTTAAAAGTATCTTTATCAAAAATTTCATTTTTGCCATAAATGATGTTAAAAAAATTAGAGAAAAGCATTGAGATATCAAATATAATTCTATAAATTTGAATCTCTCTCTCTCTCTCTCTCTCTCTCTCTAAAAATACACAACTTTCGTGCGATGCGCACGTCATACTCGTAATTTTAATCAAAGGATACAAATGTCATTGCTGTCAACATTGACACACGCGAGATCGCCACACGTTACGGGGAGCGCGACTTTTTTCCTCTAAAAATATTCGCGGCGCAATTTTTACGAAGGAGAAAAGAAGAGAGAGAGAGAGAGAGAGAGGGGAAGAGGGCAAAAAGAAATATATAAAAGCCACTACCGTCATCCCCCGCCGATAATGCGCGGCACTTAGCACTAAAATGGCAGCCTCCGGTGTCATTACGAATCGTCCACTTAGCCGGTAATAACCCGCAGACGGCACGGAAAGTCAAGCGTGAGCAAAGCGAACTCGCATCGAGGAGGGGGGAGGAGGCACCCCTTTTCTCTCCCCATGTGATCGCATATCGGCACCATAAATTTTCGAACGACGAGTTCGACCAATTTCACGCTTGCATTCAATATCATCTGGACATTGTACACAAAAATATAAGCAATTTTGCCAAATAATTATAGATCCAAAATGTAAATTGCCGACAAGATAGTTGCGAAAAAATGTCCATATATGTATATATATATATATATATACATATATATAATATAAATTTGTGAAAAATTGTACAAGTCTTTTTTTAAGATTTAGATCGCACGGCGTGGAACATTAATGTGTAAAAGAATCAAGTATTACTTCACGGCAATATTTTCTATGAGAAATCAACATCATTAAAAGTATACCGTACGCTGTACTTTCCTCTCGTCGAGATGGATGATTTCCGGATGTCGAGAAATATGAGCCGTCGCCGCTCAAGAGGATAATTGCTGCAAAGGAATGAGGATCGAGGTGTCGATGTTTTCATAACGAGATTTGGTGAGAGGACGCATCGTTAATTATTATTTTGTCAGCACTATCGAGAGGCACGATAATATTTCGCGCCAAATTTCTTTAGAGATATTCTGTCAATAATAGTAATAATAATAAAAATTAAAAATTAGAAATTTATCAAAAAAAAATTGCAAAAATTAATATAAAATAAAAAAATTTTAATTAAAAGAACTACTAAGTTAAATATGCTAATGGAATTGGCAGTGTCGTTTCTTTAATTAAATTTTTTTTTTTTTTATTTTGTATTAATTTTCAGCTTTCAATTTTTGGATCAATTTTCAATTTTTAATATTATTATTTTTGTAGAAAATTATAGATTTATATAAAAGTGTTGATTATTCTCAATATTTGTGTTTTATAATAATGTAAATATATTCCATTTAACCTTAGTGTCCCTTTAACCTCGATAATTAAATCTGAAATTAAACATCTGTCAAGACAAAGCTATATTTTTTTATTATGAAACTTTCCTTTGTGGGCTTCTTTTGTATGAGAAAAATTTATTTCCTCGATAATGTAATAAATTTTATATCGCCCGGACAAACGGTTCCCGAATGTTGAGAGACAGTCGCTATAATTGCGTAAGATAATCACTATAAATTGATCGCGAGAGACGAGGATCGCTTATATATCGATCGAATCTAGCGGATTTGGAAACCGGAACTGACGACTCTTCGAAGGTGAAGGCATTCGGCTGCGATAAATCCCCAAGTTTCTTTCGGCACGAGTTCGAATTACTTCGACGAACGAATGAAGCGGAGAGGAAACTGGGAGGAAGGAAGAGACGAGACGAACGAGAGAGAGAGAGAGAGAGAGAGAGAAAAAGGGGTAAAGACAGCTGTTATTGGTGGGCAACACGCTTCGTCGGTCGCATAAATGACTCGACCGGACCAAGATCGGCCGATTTTTTTGCAAGAGAGATCGGCGGCCGCCGCTTTTTCCGGCCACCATCAACACGAGCAATTGCACTCGTCGAAAAGCGGACACGCCGCGATCGCGGATCGTTTTATGTATCGCGAGCGATTTTTCGCCGGCGAATGATCGATCACTCAATGTCGCTACACGTGATCGCCGCTCGGAGCGCAAAAAAAATAACTTACAACACATATAACGACGATGGAGGTATCCGATCCGTGTATCAATGTTTCGCTAACCGAGATAATTTTTAAAAGTGAAAAAAAAAGATATAATACCCCCCATCTAAATGTCATTAAAAATCGCGATCCCAAAATGATTAGTCAAAGGATCCGCAAAAATGGTATCATTTATGTATCAAGATGAAATCATTTCACAAAACTAATATGCCATATTCGCGAAAATATGACATAATAATATAAAGTTTTTTAAATTAATTTGTAAAAAAAATTGTGTCATAAAAAATGCATGAAAAAGATAAAACTTTTAATAAATAATGAAGTCCTAATTAAATTTTTGAATTATAAACGAGAGAAATAAACTTCATATAATATCGAGTTTGGTGTAATTTATATTTCCTGAAGAAGAAAACTTTCTAATTAATAATAACGGGTTAGAATCTCCTATTGATCTTACGATCCTAACGTAGCGAACCCGAGAGGCCAGGTAAAAACGAGCCTCATATTTCATTGGCCACTAATCTTTCTCGTTTCTAACTTATATTTCGTTCACATTACGTACGAAAGTGAAATCAATTTCTATCAGAGCGTTTGACAATTAACAATTAATGTATTTAGTTTTCGCGCGCGAGTACTTCCTCTTCGCCATGAAATATTCGTAATTTTTTTCCTGCTAATAGATTTAAAATTTAAAATAAATAAAATGGCAAACAAGGCAATAAAAAAATTAATAATAAAACAAAAATTGATATATATCAATTTAAAATGCAAGATTGAGAGAGAGAGAGAGAGAGAGAGAAAGAAGAAAAAAATATAACTTTATGGGAATTATTCTCTTCATTCATGACATTTCAAATTAATAGATTAATGCAGATTTTACAATCGGTCAGCAAAGCGTTTATTTATCTCTTTCCTTATCTTCTTTCTTTCTTTTATTCTGCTACACAATTTCAATAATATATTTATTATATTTTATGTATGTTGTTATTATACCTTTTTAAAAAAAGGTTTAATATAAAACATATAAAGTAAAAATACATTAAAGGAGATAAAATTAAATAATAAATAATAAAAAATAAAAAAATTAAATTGAAAGAATTAAAGTTTTACATTAAATTAATATAAAATCTAGCATAAAAATAGCTTGCATCGAATACGCGAATAGGAATGATTGCGATCAATGAAAACGGTCCTTGGAAATAACAAAATTCCTTTTGTAGCGCGAGCAACAAAAAATCTATGACAGATTACGAAACAGTTCACGGCGAATGAGGCGAGTCCCGAATAAGACCGAACGCCCTCCCTCCCCCCCTCTCCCCTTCGGCTCAAGTCCTCCTCGGTGGAATGACGGTGGTATGACGTGAAAGCTCATCTGGTCCTCGGCCTACGGGATAGAGACAGACGGAGACAGAGGAAGGATACAATTCTTCTCTCGGCACCAAGAGATCACCACCAGTCAGCATCACCACCCACCATCAATGCTCGGATGGACCGCCCCAACCACCCGTGTCGGGTCCATTAGTGTCTCGGCTTGTAATTTGCCGCGCCGAATGTTAATGGACTTCGGGAGATCTTCTTCCCCCTCCCCTCCCGCCCATTCGTTTCCCTCGCCCGAAAAACTCGCTCTTGGCCTCGCCACGTCTTACGTTAGGACGACCGGAAGGGACCCGAGAGTGAGCTCAGAAAACTACCCGAACCTGAAAAAATGAGTTAACGATGACGCCCGGTGTGTGATGGGGAAAAAAAATATTCCTACCATTCTCTTGGTCTAGAAGCATGTAATTAAGTACGGAAGGCTGATCGCTCCAGCGCCCGCGGCGTACCGCTAATTAAGAAACGCCACCGTAATACCGTCGTCGTCGAATTAGCATCCATTAAGGCCCGGAGCGTCGCCGACAGAAAACCGATGCTGATTGTCCGAGAGAGAGAGAGAGAGAGAGAGAGTCGTTGCACGGGAGGAAGACGGTGGGAAGGTCAATGGCGATCCGTCGAATAATTAAGAATCGACGGACGGTCAATTAACGGGAGGGATGAGATAAGGAGAGAACAGGAAGTTGTTGCGATTCGATCGTGTATCGGTCCGCGGTCGAAGGTCAAACGTGATTAATTGAAAAGTTTCGGGAATAAAATGTTACTCAAAGAGAAAATCTTTCTCTTTAATTTAAAATTCTTTGTAAAAATGAGGAATTAAACAACGTGATTTATCATAAAATATTCTCGTTTCTTCAAAATTTTTATTTTTTCTAGAAATAAAAATAATAAAATGGTAAAATATGAAGTAAATAAATAAGTATAAAAAATAAATGTAAAATAAATAATTATAAAAAATAAATAACAATAATAAATAATAAATAATAAAATAATAATAAAACAATAAATAATAAAATAAATAATTATAAAAATAAATGACAATAATAAATAATAATAAAATAATAAATAATAATAAAATAGTAAATTATAAATAAATAAAGTAATAATAAATTTATATATATATATATATCAATGCTTAATATAAATTTAAATTCCTATTTTGATAAAAAAATTTAACCAGAATGCGAAAATCACGATAAAAATCTCGAGAGAGAAAGAGAGATCGATGTGACAATCGATATGACCGATACTTAGAGATCAATCAGTACGTGCCGAAGGGTCGTGAGGATAAGGAAAGTGATAGTAACAGCGGGTAAAATTTCCCACATGGATAATGTGACTGCGGGTTAACGGGCTCGTCTTACTTTGCGGGGGGAGCCGACATCATTTATGTGGCATGAATAATAACCCCTGTTTACGAGGATATCCGATTGCTCGGATTACCGATAATTCCCCATTACTCCCTAATTAAACCCTAACGAGATATGTGTAGAGGTCTAACTAATAAAAGGTTCGCAATTTACAAAAGAGCAAATAACACATTTCTAAACATACCTCCTTTTTTATATTATTTAATTCTAAAAACATAATATAAATTTAATTTAATTTAATTAATTAGATAAAAATTAAAACAGGACGATATTTGATTTAATTATTAATAATGTGAAGGGAACACTTTTTTACAGAACGATTTGTATATTATTCAAGATAAGAAAAAAATAAAAGACAAAAAATGATATTGCGTCTCTTGCTCTATGATATTAAAAAAAAAAAAAAAATTCTATATCGAGTCCCCAAAATCCGCATAAAGAGAAAATGGAGACGGAGACGTGTTCCCAGGAGAGGAGAACGACGACGGCGTTGCATCCTGCGGCTTTTGAAAACGTAACACACTCGGCGGGCTCGTGTGGTCGACACGATCGTAAAATACGAGAGCTGCCCGCTGACTTGATTGCGACGAGCGAGCGTGTCTTGAAAGAAGAAGCGGAGGACGACGGGTCATCGAGCTTTTTTTTAACACACGACCTGCGGTAACGCCATAGGTGATCGCGGTCGCGTTGCCGCCAGCACCATGCTCGCACATACACACGCGACTCACGCACGTGCGTGTAGATGCCGAGGAATGGGAAGGTGTCGTTACGCGTCACCGCAAATCGCGATGCACTCTCGAGACAAACGAGATATATCCTTCATCTTAGAAGATATCGATCTCTTCGCCGAGTAATAAATTATTACATATTATTTATGTAAATTATGTGTAATAATTTTATGTGTAATTGTGTTTAATTTATATATAATTATTATATTTATATGTAATTTTTTATATGCAATTATTATATGCAATTTATATGTAATTTTTTATATGTATTTTTTATATGTATTTAATGCATGTAATTTATATGTAATTTTTTATATGTATTTATTATATGTAATTTTTTATATGTAATTATATATGTTAATTATATATAAATATAAATTATTTTGATTAGATTAAATTAAATTAAATGTAAATTATTAAATATAATTATTATAATATAATATAATGTAATAATTACATTTATTACAATATAATAATTATATTACAGTATAACAATTATATTTAATATAATATAATAATTATATTTAATAATTTACACTTAATTCACACATAATTAATATAATATAAATAATTATATTTAACCAAAAGTTGATTAGAGTATTTCTTATCGTTTTATACGACGAATCTCATTACATCATCAATATATTCTAATATGAATTGTTGATGTTCACGCAGTCCATAATCCTTGCACAAATAAATAAATCTGTGTCTTTATATAGGAATGAGTGAAAAATTCCCATACTCAATCTCTATTACGGCCACTACAAAATCACGACGTGCCCCGTTTGTAGTAATAATAAACTTTACTTGTGCTTTTTTCCCGGTGCGCGTTTAACACTCGCACTCTCGAGCATGTAAAACAGAGACCCTGTTTTTTGCCTGTCGGCTCTCCTTGTCGACGACGACGACGACGACGACGATCGGTACCACGTGCATCGCAAGCATGCTTTTAAGCTATCGAGTGCGAAGGGGAATGAGAGAAAGCGAAGAAAGAAAGAAAGGAGGCAGAGGCAGAAAGAGAGCACGGGAAAAGGTGAGTGGGTTCTCACGGAGGGCAACGGTTTATTTTCGTGCCCCCTCTCGCACTTGAAGAGAGGGTGGTTCATTGATAAGGTAATGGCCGCATGATACATCGTTAAGCTTAACGTCCTGAGAACGTAATGCGACGCTTAACAAATATACTGTCGCGCGCGGCAAGTGTGTGAGAGCAGAGGTATTATACAGGGTGTTTCTGAGTAAGTGCGAAAAGTTTTTGCGGATGATTCGTTGCCGAAAATTAAGGGCGGTCTTTCATGTAAACGTCGTGTACCCCTACATCCCTGCTTGAGGAATTGCACTGCTTCAAAGAAGGTGAAGAGTAGATGTTTTTTTTTTTAATTTTAATTTTGCGTTGTTTTTGTTTTTCATTTTCTTCCAACATTTACTATAATTTTATTTTGCTTGCTTTTTTTATTTTAAAATCATTTAATATCATTTAATACGATGCTGTGCATAGAATGTTTTTTTGAACTATTGATTTTACGAAAAAAATAAAAGAAATAAAAAAGTTTCTAAAGGAATCAAGCTTTCTAACGCATATTTTTAGATGATCACACATTCGGGTCCGTTAAATTCTAATAAAAAAAAAAAAAAAAATTGAATAAGGATTGTTAGTTTTATCCCCTTATAACGATACGAGAAGATTGAAAAAATATTAATAAATATCTTTAAAAAAATATTAATAAATATCCTTTTTACCAGTGAAAAATATCCGGCAAATTTCATTTCTCTAACTTGCCCAAAATTTTTTTCCCTCTTATTTAAAAACATCTTATTACGAGAAAAATGTCAACGTTTCATGGTTCAAGGCACGATTAAGTATGAAATACTTTATGTCGGCGTACTTTCCTCATTTATCAATATTATTTTTTATATGTAGGGACATTTACATATTGAGAGAGTTTTAATAAATTGGATGAAAAATGAAGAAGTATAATCTTGGAAAATTTCTGACAGATTAAACCTCAAATTGATATATTTTTTTATTAACGCAAGAACAGAAATCCAAAAAAGACTAACTAAGGATCCAAGCGAGACATCCATTGATGTTAAACGTTAGTATCACAACAGATGAAATTTGAATACAAGAAACATTTCCGTTTAATTTGACGCTACACCATGTCCGGGAGAGTATAATTTAGCTGTCAAACGCGATGATGCTCGAGAGCCACCGCGAGGAGTCATCGGATAACGCGGGGCGTTGAGATGAGGGGGGGCCGAGCAAGAATTCGATCGATCCGGAGATTCGACGGGCGAGCCAATAAGACGGGTGTAATTATCGAAAAATCGTGAGGGGATCTGGGTCGTCGATTGGAAGAGACGAGAAGAGAGGAGAAGACTTTTCGAAGGAGCCCAATTAGATCTCGGCGACGAGATCTCGTGCCTCTGTCGGCCATGTGTGAGCATTTCACAAGAAGTGCCGACACTTTGTCGATCCCTCAGGATCGGGCGTACACGATTCTCTTTCCGGCAACGCAACGCGTGATTAACCCACTCGAAAGAATCAATGACGCTGCTGATCGTGAATCCTGAGATTTTTTTCGTAATAGAATAGATAAATTAAAGAATTTAATATAATAATAATTTAATTTGTTTTTTGAGAAATTCGAATAAATTACTTTCAACACAAAATTACTTTTCTCTATTATATATATATATATATTTTTTTCTATGATTACGTAAATTACATGCCATTCGTGTATATAAGAGAAAAAGATAAAAGCTCAAAATTACAATAATGTAATATTTTTCTGTTATCAGTAATTGTGCATCTAATATCATATCTTGATAAAATAAACTTAATAGTAATTAAATGAAAAAATATATTATTAAATAAAATTAATTAAATAATATAAATTAATTATTATATAAATTAATATTATTAAATAAAATTAAAATTATTAAATAAAATATATTATTAAATAAAATTTAATAAAAATCAAACATAATAATAATTTAATTTATATTTTCTTTAAACCTCGAATAAATTATTTTGAGTATAAAATTAATTTTTTCACAATTTTAGAAAAATAAGCTATTTGGAAATCAATATTTGACTAATAAATACTATTAAAAAATAAATATTTGACGATCATTTATATCAATAATAGGCTTCAATTTCTAGTTGACAATCCTGGACGCATGCTACATTTCCAGACTTGACGTGACGTCACGCGAAGACGCAAACACGCTTGGTGGCCATATGGGTTGTCGCGCGAAAGGGGTTAGAGGCGCGAAAAAGCGCGAGAAAAGGAAAAAAAAAAAAAAACCCGTAGAAAAAAAGGAAATAGGGGAAGCAAAGAGCGAGAGATGCAAGTCGTATCATCGGATAGTTTACGGCGTAGCACCATGTGTGTGTCCGCGTTGCGTTCCTCTCTCTCTTCCCCTCTTACTGTTCTCTCCCTCTCTTCTCTACAACGGGTAGAAAAAGTCTCCCCCGGGACTTTTTTTTTTTTTTTTCCTTTCCTTACCGAAGCGTGGCAATGATATTTCCGTCTGCTTATTACGAAGCCGGCAAACAGGTCGCTGCAGTATTTTTCTACGGTGTCCCCTTTTTTTCTTCTCGTGACATGCGTAAGGATCTTACTCTCGTCCCGTTCTTTTGCTCGTGTTGGAAAATATACACTCCTCTCTCCAAAGAACCGGAATTCGACGGATTGCCCATGTAATAGGGTCGACGCCATGGGTGTATATACATATATTGTAGGAGAGGAAAGATTTTGAAATCCTCTCTACGAATCTGAATAAATTCTAAAAATAGTTTTCTAATTACAAAATTAATATCTCTTTTCAATTCTGCATAATCGTACTTTAATTTTTCCAATTTTAATTTCCTTTACCTCTTGCTTCAAATAAATAGAGGAAGTAAAGGATCTCTGTCAGATCGATCGAAAGAGAAATGAAAAATTCAAGATAGAATATATATATTGTCGCAATTTGCGGGGATAAATGATCGATATTAGTAGTGCAGATCGACCGGGAATTTTCGCCTGGAAGAAGATATCGAAAGCCGTCAGAGGAGGGAACGATTTGCAAGCCACTTATGAACGCACGTGAGCATCTGATTGTCAGATCTTCGCGACTTACGCAGATTACGTATCACGTAACGTACGTGTGCGTGCGCGCATCCCGATCGCTGATCTCGTCAAGGCCGTGTTCAGGTGTGGCTCCATCCCGAGAATAAAGCGCGCAGAAATTGCCGGCGATCATAATAATCGAGATGCATAATCCCATCGCTGCATTGCATTCGATGTATCCCGCGTGCAATTTAAATCTAATGCGATCGGTTTCTCTCGTTAAAAAATAAGAAAAGTCTTTCGTAAAAGATACAACGTATCCAATCTAGGACGACGGAAATCGATTTTCGATATATCCTACCTGATGATGTAAATAAAAAATTGTTTTTTATGCAAAAAAAGAAGCCTCTCGTTTTCTTTCAAAATTTTGATTTTTTCTTTTTCAGATATTTAATATCTTTATATTTTGGTAATTGCAAATAATTTTTTATTATTTTTAACTTTTTAAATAAAATCAAATTTAAATTAACCATTATTATTTTAATTGTAACTCGGATTCCAATTGGCTATAATATAGTTATGCATCTAATTGAAAATTATCCGAATCAAGTCAAGTTTAATGTAACTTGCCGCAAAAGTCTCATTAATCTATTAAAATTGCTTTCAGAAAAATTAAATTAAGAATACAAGAACTTTAATTTCTTTTTTTTTATTATATTAACAAAGAAATTAAAGAAAAATAATATTATATATAAGAAATAAAAAAAAATAATATATTAAAAATTATCGTTCGGATGTGACAAGAGAGTGTAAAAAATTTTCTAAAAATTCCGACGCTTTTGTCGGATTTTTTTTTTTTTTTTACAGCCTGCCCTTTTCGCGTCGTCTTCATTTTCACGTACGGTCGACGTGATTTCGAAAATCGAGCATCCGAGCACGGACGCTTCGGTCACGCTTTAGCGGAAAACGGCGCGAAACCGCAGCGACGAGATTGAGCGCGGTGTGGCCGCTTATTCGCGTTTACGCCGATGTAAAACTCCGTCCGGGTCGACCGCGGACAGATACCGGAGGTATTCGCGTACCTTCGATGTGGATCAAGGTGGGACTCGTTTCCCAACGGAGTTCCCAGAAACTTATCCGACACTGTGCTGGCGGACACGGTCACCTCCCTCGATCTGTCAACACGCACATTCCTCGTTATCTCGTGTAAACCGTACACATTGTACATTACATATCATATTGATGTAAATGTGATCGCGCTTATTATTTAATTAATTTGAAGTATTTGAAAAATAAAAAAAATTCTATGATCTATTAATTAATTTAGTTTAATTTAATTTATTAATTTTGTGTATAAAATTTACATTATATAAAATACATAAATTTTTTATGTAAAATTTATCAGTCCCTATTCAAGTATTATAAAAAAAATTCCCTGTGTTTCTTGGTATTTTTGTTCAAAATTCCAGGTGAAAAGAATTTTTTTATACAATTTCCTAAAATAGGTTTCGTCTTGCACGCTTGTTTTCTAAGGCTTGTCACTCATGCAAAGAAAAAATACAAAGCCACTTAGATTCCAAGTGCTAGATTTACAAGTGTATTAAATGAATAAATAAATAGATAGATAGATAATAAAGAAACAAATTTCGTTTGAATAAAAATTTTTAATTTTCATCACATTTTCAAAATTATTTAAGAGCAAAAATTCCCTACATAAATCCCCCAATAATATTCCAACTGCAGGTGAACAAAAAAATTCCAAGTTTTTCCAGGGACTGGACACACTTGGAAAGAACGTGTCAATTTACGTAGAATATTGAGTAAGAAATACTACGTACAACTGTCAATGTGCGAGATTGAGATACTATCTTTTTCTTATAGGATCACTTTGCCACGACAAGAGATCCTGCGAATGCGATTATTAAATTTCGGTTCACCGACGTGGCAGAATTCTTCGCTTCGACAATTACAGCGCGCATTTAAACTGGATTTATCGTCGGACAGAGTAGAAATACCGCGAATAAATATGCCCGCTTGTGTAAGTGCATAAAATCATACTATCTTAATCACCTCGGCCGCGATTTTACACATTCGTCTCGTAATAAAGTGATGCTTTATGCAACGCTGGCTCAGCTATTGCAAAAATACACACGCATAAATATTAATGTTGCCTGGTATTGGCGTTACGTTTTTTTTGCGATTAACAATTATCGCAAAAATATCGCAATCAATGCTAACGAGTTCTGTCCACGATTTATCCAACATATGAAATAATTATAAAGCAACAAGAGTAAGATAATTTCCTGAGATGCGGCAAAAATTAAAATCTATTATTAGCACTTAATTTTAATTGCATTAATCTTTATATTTTTTCATCCTTTCTAATCGTCGTATTCTTAATTCTTTTTAATCTTCATATTTTTTAATCTTTCTTAATATTTATATTTTTTAATCTCTTATTTTTTTAATTAATCTTTTAATTTTCAACTACTTACTTCTCTGGAATATATTATTGTCAACGGCCGTTCTCGCCGCAATTTGAACAGCTGACGTAGGATAAACATGACGAGATAATATGTAAATAATCGCTCGTGATACTCGACTTCGTCGGCGATGCACATATGCGATCGTCGATGGCACTTCCACCGGCACGATACTTCGATCATATAACAGAGCCTAAGTACGTACGAAAGTAAGATCGGTGAGAATCGAAGTCTGTCGGGTTGACCTCATAAGCGAGATGTCAACGAGCTTAAACTCCAGCCGTTTGGCGGCCGTCTCGGTCTCTCCTCTCGGCGAGCAATAAACGCAGCTTTGAAAAAAGGACTCCAATACGATGACGCCTCGTCAAAGGCGAATGTAATGAGCGTAGAAAACAATCGCCACGCGATTGATGGAGAAAACGAGGAAATTGAACGAGTGAAAATTGACAATCGACCTCAAAGCCTTCTTCGCTTGTAATCAAAAGAAACCCCACCGACTCTCTCTCTCTCTCTCTCTCTCTCTCTCTCTCTTTCTCCAATTCATAGCATTAATAAACGATAAATCGACTTCTGGGATAATTGCGAGAGTTCCATTCGCTACGATTGTTGCAATCAAGACGCAGTCACGATCAGAAAATAGAGAATTCTGTTGATAAGAGGACTCGGTATAGCTGACGAGGAAGAGAGAGAGAGAGAGAGAGAGAGAGAGGAGGAGGGAAGCATGAAGAGAGAGAAAAAGGGGAGAGAAGAGGAGCGACGAAAATTGGTGAGAAGCAAACAAAGGGTTGCGAGTGGGACCGAGTAAATAAAGGATCGCGGATTCTATTAGCGACGGTCTGCCCTCCTCCTACTCGAACAATAAAATGACGTGGATGGACGAGGCCGGTGAAGAGAGGGGGACAAAAAAAAAAGAAAGAAAGACTAAGGAAAAAAGAGGATGGCATCGCTCACACAAAGCTGTCCGCTAATCTTCTTTCGTCTCCTCCTTTCTCTCTCTCTCTCTCTCTCTCTCTCTCTCTCTCTCTCTCTCTCTCTCTCTCTCTCTCTCTCTCTCTTTCTCTTTGATACGACGGAGGCGGATCGCGCTTTGTCTCTGCGGTTTCTGCTTTTTTTCTCGCCGAAAGATATCCTTCTTCCTCTAGAAAATCCTCCCCAGCTGAGAGAATGGATAACCGGACGGGGTTCGGTCGAGAGACAATCAGGAGAGCGCGGCGATTATTTCGAAATAAAAATCTTTAATACATTAGGAGAGGAGAGTACGATGTTGATAATCTCGACAGCAATAACGCTCAAGCAAAACGCGTTGAAAATCTATCTAGAAACTATTTAAAACTGAACGCTGAAGAATTTTTATGCGTGTATTTATTGCAAATAAAAAATAATAAGAGGAAAAATATAATATGTGGAAAGAAAAAAACAATTGTCTATCGTTTTCAATGTCAAAGATAATTAAATTGTTACTGTTTGCTCGATTATTAGATAGGCTTGAGAGATAGTAGGAGTGAGATAATTATAGGCACGCGGATATACATGTATTTGTACTCTACCTCTCTGCTCTTACACCGCTAGTTAACAACCGTAAACCGAGAACGGACGCGACAATTTGTGTCAATACGTTTCTAACATCATTATGTTATCATATGGCGAGCTCATATCGAACGTATGCCCTTGCTACGTGATTGTGTGTCTGCTTCAATTTTAGATTTCGCTATGTTGGTATAAGATAGAAATCAATGTGTAATATTAATAATTAGTAATAATTAATGATATAATATATAATAATGATAATACCATAAATTTATTAAATTTAACTATTCAATTATTAAAATTATTAAAAAATTGAAAATATAATAAATTGTATATAAAATTTTATATGTAATTTATTGTATTATTATTATTATATATTAAATTATTAATTATTAAAAAATTATTGAATTATTAAAATCATTAAGAATGTAATAAATCATATATAAAATTTTATAACTATAAAATTCTCATGATTCTCTTTGTTTTCTTCAATGACAAATGCACAGCTGATCTTTTAATTTCCACATTTTGACACTCTGTCAATTGTATACATGAACTGTCATGAGTACCGGCACTCATTAATTAAATTAATGGAAATTAAAAGATCAGCTGTGCATTTGTCAATGAAGAAAACGAAGAGAATCATGAGAATTTTATAATTATAAAATTGATTATATCGTCTTCGAAGTAATATCGACTTCATCTGTTTCTTTCGAGTATTTAATTTCTATTCATTAGCTCTTGGACAAATCTCTGAATGCAAATTTTTTATCAAAGTTGATTAAGATAGAGAGATAGAGATATTAAGAAAGAGAGATTAAGATCTTCGATTCTAAATATTCATGGATTGTCTTTAATTTATAATTTATAAAGGGGCTAAAAAAATTGTATAAAAAATTCGAAATTATAAATTGCCGCACAAATTGCATTTTATTCATTCGCAAAACTGGAAACTGATATGCTGGATGAAATCATACGTTGAGTATTGCACCCGCAAATTGTCATGTGCTGGAAACGGCATTATCAGCACGAAGATGGCACAGCGAGAAACACATGTGTGCTATGCCACGTAGAAAATCGAGAGAAGAGCGGCTCATACAAAGTATAAAAGTGGCTATGTAATGATGTATATCTACGTATAACGTAGAATCACATAAGCAAACACACGCTCTCTTCAAAATTGTAGATTAAAAGAGGAATTCCGAGTATATACAATATTATATTAAAATATTCATATTTAATTTCGCGAATCTGATTTATAAATGAAGCAATATTTTTTATCTCGTATGTAAAAAAAATAAAATCATAAAGAAAAAAATCGAATAAGATATTTCATTAGCAAAAAAAAAAAAAACACCATACAAATTTTTTAAAATCTTGATTTTTAATTGTTAATAAAAATTATTTCTACTCAAAATGTGTATACATATACTAATTGAATCTGACACGTCATATGCGTGCCTTCTTATAATAGCGTCTGCACGATCGCGAATTACACGCAGTTTTGCACCCTGTATCGCGAAAATCTACGTCCCCATCGAGCCAGCTTATCATAGGTCACGCGATACATAGCGTATAATGCCGACGAACCAAGAGACGTTCTGCAACGTCGTGATCACACGACGATGCTAAAAGCGCCACAATTTCAGATTAGCTACACGTCGTTCGTGCAGCAACCTCCCTTCGCGAGGTAAAATTTCGGATTTATGTTCAGATTTGATGGGAAAGTCAAAGCTTAAACTTCTCGACACGCGAGAAGTTGAAAATAATTTAATAATTAAATAAATAATTTTAAACTGTAATTTTAAACAAATAATTTTAAACAGTTATTTCAAACAATAATTCTTTTATATATTACAATTTTATAAATTAATGTACCTGTTTATATTTTTTTTAATCGAAATAATCACATGATTGTTAATATCAGTTTTTTTTTAGTTTCTTTGAAAAGTTTATTTTAGTTTATTTTATGCGTTTTCTAATGCTAAATTCTAATGACTAAAAATTACAATAAAAATATGTATTGCATATTTAATTTATTTATTTTATTTATTTTATTTTATTAAGACATTAAATATTTATTTTATTAAGACATTAAATATTATATATATATATATATATATATATATATATATATATATATGTGTGTGAAGAGAGAAAGAAAGAGAGATAGATGTATATTTATAATATATTTTAAATACACATAATTTAATTGACTTGCCGATATAGGAACAAAATTATCAAAGACAAATTTAAAAAAAAAAGTTGTCTAAATGCCAATAAAATTCCTTGAGAATTTTCTAATTTTTCCAGGGACAAAAGAATTCTTTGACAATTCCAGGTTTTCAGGAATCAAAAACTCGCGCATTAATTTGCAAAATCAAATTTCTTTATCATCGGATATTATATAATAATTCCTATCTAATGCATGATTAAGTTACAACAAGAAGGAGAGTAATTATTCTTTTCATAATTTTTTTTAACGCTAAATACGATTAATTTTGGTTTTCAAATTATTTATTCTATTACGTCATAATTTGAAAAAAAAAAATGTGCGACTAAAATTATAAAATAATAACTTTAATATATTTTGTCATAACTATGGTATTTAACGGAAAACGGTTGGCTGCAATCAAAGTTCAATACGTTATTAAGACTTTCAGCCCTCTTAAAAGATATTTATGTTTTATAGATTAATAAAATAAATTAATAAAATATTATTGTTAGAGTCTGTATAGGGTGGGAAAAAATTATGTAAATTAGAATTATCTATCAAGCAGCTTTAAATTATAATGTTTATCTCAAATAAAATTTTTTTAAAATCTAAATATGACTTTATTAATATTAAAAAATTTTTAATTCATAAATTTTTAAAAACTGTGCCGATAACATCAACAATTTGAGAATCGCAATCAAATTTAGCGTCAAAAAAAAAAAACGAACGAAAAACGATTATTCTCTTTCCAGTATATTTTTTCTTGTTAAACTGTCTTACACTCCACACTAATGGCAATCTCATTCCAAAGTATATTTTGAACAAATGCATCTAATAAACGCATTTGAGCCGCGACTCAACAGCAAAGATATTGATGGAATATTATTCGAGTCGGAGCAGTGACAGAGCGGTTTGTCGACAAACAGCAAGTGAAACGAATTAACGGACGCCTAGGGCGCGGTCATTAAATTTTTCCCGCCACGTTTAACTTCCCGCATCATCGGCATGTCGCGTAAAAATATCTCGCGTGAAAAATCGCCGAGCGAAGAAAGATACGGGACCCCTCTCGTCAGGAATTACACATAAATGCGCGGCGCGCAAAAAGGAGGGAAGACGGATAGTCGCGGATGTACGGGTATTAGCGAGAGAAGAGAGAGAGAGAGAGAGAGAGAGAGAGAGAGACAGAAGAGAAGGTGAGAGAAAGAGACACGCGACGAGGAATGATACACGGGACGAGAGTCGGAGTTGTAGCGAGAAGATGCAGAGGCGCGCTAAATCGTAGATACCCGTCTCCTCTTCCTCATCGTTGTTCCTCCCTTACTAACGATCTCGTACGCACGTACGGCGCTTAGGTCGTGTACACATTGATGAAAGATTAACGTCAATTTATGTCGTGTGCAGTTCGAAAATTTATGCTCCCTTGTGAAAAATACGCCGATTTTTCTGGCAAATATTTGACAGATTCTGTGTAATAATTTAACGTCTTGATAAATGTCAAATTGTTATATCATTAGTGGCAGGATTTATCTGTAATTTACAGGAAAAAATTCTTGATTTTATTCTCTGATAAAAGTGAGAGCGATTACAGATCGCCAATAATATTTTCTCCAAGTTAATTTTATTATTAATAAATATGTTGATTTTTCAGAAAAATTGATTTCAAATTCCTATAAAGTTCCCATTCATTTTTTGTTTGTCAACGCATACATCGATATCTAATTTCTTTGAAATTTTAATTATTATTAATATTTTTATTATTAATAATATATTTATATTTATATTATTATATTTATATTTTTATATTAATATTTATATATTAATATATTTTATATATTAATATTTATATTTTATATATTAATATTTATATATTAAAATTTATATATTAATATATTTATATTTATATTATTATTAATTATTATTATTAGATTAATCTTCTATCCGCTTGCAATATTTCTGACACTTTTGCACAGAAATTTTCCACAAAATTTTATTCCCTTATTATAACTTATATTATAAATAAACAATAAATAAATAAATAAAGGGGGTAGAGTGACATAAAAAAATGGACAAAGTAAGCAGATCGATATCGCTCGTTGTGTACGAGGCCTTACTGCTCTCCCTACTTTCGCGCGTACACCTCCTCACGATGATTACGACTGCGATTGCGATGTAAATCGCGGACCTACGTTCAATCACGCGCTCACGAGTGTAAGTCTTCCTCTATCCCTAGCCTTCGACTGCGCTCTGACCATGCGCGCTCGTCGCTCTTTCCTCTCGGAGCTTCCTGACGGAGATCGAACGCGCCGCCGATGACAGAAACGAAGGGCAGAGCGGGGGTCCGGGTCGCTATTCTAATGTCGATATCCGAGAAAAAAAAAGAGAGAGCTATTCGAAGATGGAGTTTTTTTTTTTTTCGACCAGGCATCTGTCTTAGCGATCTCGAGTATCCTCGTCTGAGAGACACAGTGTATAACGTTCGTTTGGACTTGCACACTGTTTAGACTGCACTTGGAAAATTTGTTTTCTTGTTAAAATATATACTAGTTAAATATTTAACACATTCAGGTGGTAATTTAATGTATTGCTGTTGTATGAATTAAATTTGCATTATTAATAAAAATAATTAAAGATGCAAATATTTTTTAATTTACACAATAGATATGTTCCGTATTATTAGTGACAGGATTTATCTGTCAAAATTTATAGAAAAAATGTTAATTTCATTTTATAGTAAAAATGAAAGCGACTATGGACCGTCGATAAATTTTTTCCAAATTAATTTTATTAAAAATATTTTCATTTTACACAAAATTTATTTCAAATTATTTACTTATAAAGTTTGCATTCATTTTCTGTTGAAATATTAACACATAAATATTAAATTGTAATTAATTTTTAAACCGTTAATTTAAATTTAAAATAATATTATTAATAATAATTATTAAAAATTATTAATATTAGTGTTATCATTTAACATATCCATATTAAATTAACACAAAAATTTGGACATGCAATATATGTTAAATATAAACCAATTTTTCCAATTGTGTCAACAACAATTTTTTGATAAAATATCATAAAAATTAATCCCATAAAATGCAATTTAATTTTAAACGGAATTAATACTTCTTCATGATTATAAAGTGATATAAAGTTTTAATGGCTTGCCTGATAGTCGAGATTACATTGCACGTTCGGCATGAGATTACGCCATGATCCCCCGTGTCCTTCGAATGGCCGAACGTGACGAAGTGCCCCGGTGAATTACCTCCGCGTAATTATTCGCGATCCGATTAGCATCGAGTTCGAGCCTTTACGAGCTACGTCAAAATAACATCGAGCAACGCGTCCAGCTGTTATTGCCATAAAACGCTCGATCGTTTCCGCGTGGAATGTCGGCTGTATCGTCGAGAAGCTTGTAGATTTATTATGTCGTTCACTCGCCCAATGCATGTCATAAATATTTAAAATAATATTAATTAAAATATTAATTATTAAATATAATATTTAATTTAAAATATTAAATGTAATATTTAACACAAATTAGAATATTAAATGTAATATTTAATGTAATATTTAATTAAAAGTATTAAATATAATATTTAATTAAAAATATTAAATATAACATTTAATATAAATTAAAATATTGAATATTAAAGATATTAATATATAATATATATATATATATATATATATATATATATATATATATATATATAATAATAATAATAATAATAATAATATATAATAAAATATTTGTATAATACTTCAAAAAATAAATAGTAAAAAATGTTTATAAATATTTATCATAAATTGTGTGCTGTCTAGTGGCTCGAGGCTATGGGAAGATGAGAGAAAGAAGAAGAAGAAAAAGTGGGAACGTCAGAAAAATATAAACTTTCATCGAAATTACATTGCGGCGATCACGCGGGTGACACGTCACTGATGGATACGACCTAGGTAATTTTGTAATTAAAGGAGGGGATACCGGTAAGATCTGTTAATAATCAGTTGTGTTGATGACCCTCTTCTTCGTTTCCGATCACTTTCACGACATATGTTTCAATGCACCTTCGCGCTTATATTGAGTAAAGTCGTGAGGAGAATAGATGAGAAAGTGCCTTTCGTGAAACTGATAATTTTTTTAAAATTAAATTAATTTCAATTTAAATATAATAACAAATATTTTTAAGCAAAAATTATTTTGTCCGTAGGCTATTATTGATCGACTGTCGTTGACAGTTTAGTAAAGTGAAAAAATAAGCGAGATTAAAGAGATAAAATTACACGCGTGATAAAGTTCGAGGTGATCATGTTGTCACGAAACCAAGCTGTGTCGTAACATTAATAACGAATGGAAGAAACCTCTATTGGCGAACGTGCCCGCCTATCTCCTAAGACGGAGATTCTTGTCTAGACGAATCAAGAGACAGAAAGAGCCCGGCATCGTCCGAGACCCTCAAAAAAAACTCACGTTCACCGAAACCATCCTTTATGCTACGCTAAAAGAATAGCAATTTATGTGACGTGTATACACGAATGGGTTATTAAAATACGAAAGCCAGTTACAGATACAACATCCATTTATGTTTTACATCACAGGGTATATTATAAATATGCTACAATATAAAGATTTTTAATTGTAAAATAATTTTTGTTGTGCGTTTCATAAAATAATAATATCTAATAATAAAAGGAATAACATCTGGCGTTCAAATATCATTAATCGACAGATGACGTCGTGATCTGATCACCGTGTAATTGGAGTTCCACGAAATACCAAAAATCTTGAAACGTCAAGTGCTATGGAGAAATCCGGACGTTTATGTTTTTTCTAGAAATCACGTTCTCAATCAAATTAGATTGCAAGACTCTGAATTGAATGAAAGAAATACAAAAGCTAAGAATCGCGCATGAAAGTATGCATCACAATAAATTAATATGCAAATTATTCCTTTGACACTTGTAATATTCAATTCTTAAGACATGAGTCAAAAAATAAATATAAAAAGCTAGATAAAATAATCTAATTTCCGGACTAAAATTATTTCAAAATTGCAAGATTAAAGAAATATATTTCTAAATAAAATTGATAAATCATTCGAAATAAATTCAAGGCAATAAATAAATGGAAAATATTAGTTTTGAAGTTTAATTTAATTTCAGCATAATTATAATTTCAATTAACTTCGCACATGATAATTAATTTTTAAAATACATTAAATAATTATAACAAATAAATTTAATAAAAACTATTAAATTATCATTAAAAAAATTCGCTCTAAATTGCCGGTAAATTTATATCCAAATTAAAAAAATGCATCTCTATTCCAAACACTATTCCAAAAATAAAATTCTAAAAAAATACGTATTATCCTGTGTGAAACGCGATAAAATCAAGGCAAGTCAGATATAAATAACAGAAATATAATATCTAAAGCGACAGATTTCGTTAATAAAAACTACATCAAGCAAGGATCGAGACACTCCTCGTATCGGTCTAACTTTTAAGACTCGTCGGCCTGCCAAGGGAATGAGATGTGCGTCGTCGTGTAACTCTAATTAATAGTCAGTTTAAAAGCCCGGAGAACTGTCCGCTCGGACGCCGATGTACGCGTCCATTTAATTAATTATGTACCGGCCTGTGGGGTTACGAGCGCGCTTTTTGCAGACGACGGTGCTCATGAAGAAGGCATCGCGTCCAATCGTCCGACCGAGAGAAAAGACAATGGCTCGTTACGGATTCGCCGACAATGTTTTCACGTGCGAGAGACACGTGCAATTTGTTCCGCGATGAAAGGCGCTCGGCGAGCGAATTAAGAACGCAGGCAGCGAATAAAACGCCGACTGAATTCGCGTTAATTAATCATTGCTCAATGATATTTAGTTTTCATAGAAATAGCTGGTTTTATATGGCCTGCGATATTGAAAAGAAATTGTTAGAAATTATTATTAAAGTTATTATTTGAAAGCTTGGGCACTTATTATTATTTGAAAGATTATTTTAATTAAATTCAATTTGAAGTAACCTAATACACGCGTCTAAAATGCTGAGAGAAATATTTACATAAATAAGTAAATTGATTTTATAATTAATATTAATAATTGGGGCATTTCAATTCATATAAATAATATTAAAATTAATATAATATAAATTAATGTAAATGAAAAATTAAATCAATATAAATAATATAAAAAATTATAATTAATATTAAAATATGCTTCAAGTGATTTATTAAAATTTTTCCTCCCTCAAAGAAAAACCTTATCGCGATAAACAATATCTTGTCGCACGCATAATGTGAATAATTGAAAAGCGCTTTAGATACTAAGATCCTTTCTTTTCACGACTGCGGAATAAAAAATGAAGAGCCGAAGCTTTCGACGAGAGAGCAACACGAATTATTCGCGTTCCGAATGTTTAACGTGCCTCGCACGAGCTCAGATTTCGCATTGACGGGACGAATTCTGCGCGAAGCACGCCGGATGTCGGCAGCGGCGTCTTAATAAGCGGAAATTCCAGCGACCTTCACGCCTTCTTGCCGATAATGACGATGAAGATTGCGATGGTTAGAATGATAATAGATTAATGAACTCCCTTTTCTCGACGCGACAAGGGAACACGAAGCCCTCCGTCGACGAATTAAAATGTAATTTTCATTGTGTGGAAGCAGTGTGTGTGTGCTTAAAGTTTTAATGTATGTAAAGGATAATTTTATATTAATTATTTTCTTTAATTAATTATTTTTTTGATTTAATCATTTACTTTTCGAACTTTCCGGGGATTCGTGGAATTATTTCCTTATCGAAATTAATTAATAAAAATTTGCAATCTTTTCTGACCTGAAATGACGTAATTGATCCACCGTAATTAACTACCGATATAAATGATCCACTCACCTGTAACAAAAAAAAAATACATGTAGTTAATAGTTATTTCCACTATACAAAAAAATTTAATAATACAAAAACTATACAAAAAATTTAATAATAAAATATAAAATATAATAATATAAAATATATAAAATATAATAATATAAAATATAAAATATAAAATATAATAAACTATACAAAAAATATAATAATATTTACAATGTATAATATTAAAAATTTCACATATTTTTCATCGACATAAATAGTACAAATTGCGGCGATAATTTTAGATAAAGATGCTAATAGCAGCATTTTTTAAATAACATATTATTATAATAAATTATATTCTTAGTAAAAAAAAAAAAATGATTCTTATATAATCAGAGTTTAAATCATCGGCAATGATATATTTCGCTTTATTTCAAAAAATATTCGGCAAAGTAACTTGCCGAAATAAAGGAAGCTGAACGAAAGACGTTTAACGGTAGTCGGTAGCCGAGTTGGATCGCCATTACAATGTTTGCTCACGTTCGTAAGACACGTACATTGGGTCTCCCCAAGTTCCTTTTCGTTTGCCCACCCCTTCTCGCGCGTATCCAATCCTCAAATATATCAATGATCACCGACCCACCGCGAGCCTACCCGAAACATGTCAAATATAGACACTGCACTTGAGATACCGCAGCCAGACGAGACACTTTGAGATGCGTATTGGACCTTAAAAAAGTGTCTGACAAGTATTTTTTCGCGTAAGCCCCCCCGAGCATGTATTATATTATATTTTATTAATTATTCATAATTATTATACTTTAATTAATTTTATTTCCAATTATTATTTCAATTCTAATTATTTTAATTAATTTTAATTTTAATTATTATGTTTTAACAGTGTAATAAATATATAGAAAAAAATAGTAATTTAATTTTTCTTTTTCAAAAAATATATTTTTTTAAATAAACTTTTATCGCACAAAACAAAAGTAATTTACTTTCGTATTATATATAATGATAGAAAAAAAAATATCTTAAGGGAGGATAATTTAATTTTTTATGCTTAAAAAAAATTAAAATCAATAATGACAATAATCGATGAATAAAATCGAATTTTACTCGAAATATCATTATTATTAATTTTAATTTTTTTTAAGCATAAAAAATTAAATTATTGCCCCTTCCGCCTTTTTTTACTGAATATATATTTTATATATATTTTACTGAATATAATATTCTACTAAAATATAATTCCAATACTCTTATATGTGTACGAAATATCGTAAATGCAGAAATATGATTGTAAAATGTAGAAAAGAACTTGTACGCGCCGCCAGATGACAAGCGAGGTACGATAATGCATCTCCCTCTTAGAGACAAGAGGTGTCTCGATGCACAGCATCCTCTGCATCATGCATTAATTCATGAAAGGCCAGTTGCAGAATGCAGTGTGTCTCTTTTCCGGCAGAGGAGAGTACAACATTGCATTCTTGAGTGCTTAAACGCATCAAATCTCCAGATAAATCAAATGCGACAGCGACTTGCCGATCCACCAATTGGCAAACATGGGACAATATACCTATCTGGAAAGATCATGACGTCATTCGCGAGCTCGCCAGAGGAAGTTACACATCGAAAATGAAAATACTTTACACATTTAGATATTTTAAATATCAAATACTTTAAATGCTGCTTAATCGAAAATTGCAATTCTTCAAACTGTCATTCAACTTGACAAGTGACAGAAATATTTCTCTTCAAATAAACTTTGAACTTTATTTCCGTTGTAACTCTCTGATTCGGATATGATTTAGAGATGTAAATTCTTGTAGCAATTAATTAAATATTTTTTCCTTTAAAATATTTATCAAAATACGGAAATTCGAGTGTCGCTCGCGCGAGGGAAGTGAGGGGAAGAAACGGAGGAGTGAGCGCGGGACTGTCCAGGGAGCGTCGGGGAATGGCTAGAGGTCATCAACATCGCAACACCATCGTGTTTCTGACCTCGTTGACTGCGCACGCCAGATGACTTGGTAAACACACAGGAGAGCTCCCTCGCGGGTGCAAACCCGGCAGAGTACCCACCAAGATTGAGAGTCCGCGCGCGTGCATTTTCGCGCCGAGATTGAAACCTTGGAAGGTCGTAGCTTCATCTTGTGCCAAAGGAGGCTTGAGCTTCGATTCTACAATTGCGTAGGTATACCAAAATCCTTGTTTTAAATAAAGAGACGTTGAGAGTAACAGTAAATAAATAAAACCCGATTTTATAAAATCAGTTTTTATATCCAAGTATTTTTAAATATTTTTTTTTTTCAAGTGTCAAAATTATGTATTATGGGTTTTTAATTTATTCTTAGCTTCAAGTACTCCTTGTAAAAGCAATTAAAATATATTTTTGCGCGCTTCCATATGTCAAATAAAGTCAAAATACTTTGCGAGAGCATAGCTGATTACGGTCATTAATAACGCGATGAGAAAAAAAAAAAAAAATCTTTCGAAACGATGAAGCGGTGAACATAAAGCGCTGCTTTACACATGTAAGGGCGTTGCCCAGCTTTAATTGAGAAAACTTTTTTGACACATTGGCGCGCAAATCGCGGAGTCATGGCACTTGCCTCCTAACCGTTAGTTACGTCCTTCTCTGGGCACGCCGAGTGCTTTAAAAGGTGTTCCTTTGATCTTTTTTTTTTTTTCGTTAGCATAATTGCATATAATAATAGCTTTATTCACGAGCGCGAACGTAATAACGTTTTAATGGTACCACGCCGGTTTTTTTATGGTAGCCATTGTGTGTGTCCACTCTCCACGTGTAATGATCTTCAGATTTCACACGGATTTTATCATTAAGGTCCTTCCTCTCCCTCCTTTCCGCTTCAAGAGTGGAACCTGATTTTTTACAATGCCTTAATGATTCCTCATGTCTTGCACATTGCGCGTCCCGTTAATTTTTCGCGTTTCGCGATTTATATGTAATATATATATATATATATATATATATATTCGTAAAAACGTCGGATTACGTCATTTTTTTTCTCTTCATTCGATAGTTAATACATGAATAATACATAAAAGTGCCTGAAATTCTTACGATCCTCGTTAGGCCTTAACCGTATATAGTATGTATTAGCGATAATCATGTAGCGCGCGTTTTACCAGAAAGGACTCGAACGAGATTCGTTTGCTTTGATGATCTCGCATTGGCGCGTTTTTTTCGCCGCTCGAGAAATAGATCAGCCGCTAATTGGCTTGAATCGCGGTGGCGGTTCGTGTCGATCGTGAGAGGCTGCGGGAGATTGACGTTACGATCGAATCGTAAGTGCAACACGTGGACTTTGGAAGATCAGTAACGCGTGTCATTGTCGGCAGTGTGCTCGAGTAAGCGAACAGTTCGTGCCTTGTCATAATGATTATATTATTTCTCAACATTTAAAAATAATAATCAAAAATAAATATAAATCGCGCAAGATCTAAAGAAATCATGACATTTTTAAATAAAATTCAAGTAAATACGGAAAAGAAGAAAATATATCGAGCTTTGTAAGAAAATAATTAAATGCGAGGATAAATTTTAATTTAAAGGGTCTCTCTTTTTTTTTCCATTGGCAGAAATAAATTTGAAAATAATAACATCAAATATATATAAAAATATTATAAAATTTTTAAATAAGTCCGAGAAAAATATTCCATTTTTTAATTGACACAAATAAATTTAAAAATAATAATATCAAATAGATATAAAAAATTATGAAATTTTAAAATAAAATAAAAAAAATATATTAGAGCTTATTGAAAAAAAAAATATAATATTCTCTTGATAATATCTCTTGATAATATAAGTATGCAAGAAAAAATTAAATGCAAGCATAAATTTCTTATACTATATTAAAATAAATTATAATATATTTTTAAAAAGTCACTTTGTAATTTTTCTTATTAAAAATAATCTTGATACAAGGAAGAGGGGAAAACTTTCTTTCAGCTTGCATACTTCAACTGCTGCATTATCATATAATCGCCGCGTTTTATCGATCGATTTGATACGGATACAAATGACAAGGAGTCGAGAGGCGCGTCTGAGACGCTATATCAATTTTGCATTTTATTATCAACGGCGGCTCGGATCACCTCTTACGTTCGCGGCTCGAAGCAACGCTTCGTCCGGCTAAGTTTCTCAAACTTTCACCGGGGCTCGCGGCCCGGCTTAGACTGTCGATAAGCACACGCAGCCGAGAAAATCGTGACTCCGATATCGGTCCAGCACACAGCGGTTCTGGGAGGCAGCCATGCGCGAAGAGACATCGACATATGCCAGCCTCTCGCGCAAGCATACAGTGTTTCTCCGCGCGATTACGTTTTACGTTACGCTAAAGCCTCGCTTTGGCACGGTCGCAAATGTCGAGAAAACAGGCGAGAAGCGTAAATTAATAGCCATTCGTTGCTTCCGCGCTTGTCGACGCGCTTAGCGTCTTACGATAGGCAAATCTAATTTTTTCTAATAATATCTGCGATAAAACACGCGTATTATCAATGAACAAGATAATTTCAATGGAAGAAAAGTTAGTTTTTTCTAACAATATAATAAATAAAAAATAAATAAATGCAAATAATATTAATCATTAATATAATATAAATAAATATTAATATAATATAAATAATATATATATATATGTATACAAATATTTTTAATTAATATAAATATGTATACAAATAATAATAATAATATACATATAAAAAATAATATTATTATATACATATAAATATTATTTATATAGAAATAATATAAATAAAATTTAAAATATTAACAAATAAGAAATTAAAAAAAAATATATTTTTATTTAATTAAAAAAATAGATAAAGAAGCTAAAAGTCTATAATCGAGAGAAAAAATAAGAAAAAGATGATACTATAGAAAGCATCGTATTGATATATATATATTTAAATAATTGGAAGCAACGACCAAGTATATATACATATATATACGGAAATATATCTTTTCTTGTAATGCAGATAATAAAGTCGAGCGACGACATTTATGGATAGAGACCGTAATAGCCGCGAGGTCTAGTACACGCGACGTTGCTTTTTCATGACTTCGTGCGAGAGGCATTACAAAAGCGTGAGAAGGGTGAGCCGGTGTACCGTGGTAGCCCTTCGACCGGGGGCTCGCGCTAATTACGTCATTATGCGGGACAGGGTAGTCTGGCTCTAACGAACTTGCTGCGCCTCGCGAACGTGCACGTCCTATGAATAGTGATGAGTATATAACCGCACAACCAATTACGTAGCGCTATAATAGTTAGTCGACTCCTCCGCTCGCGATATGCGCGCGCGCGAGACTCTCTTTGCATAATTATTAAAAATATTCGAGAATGCACTTCTTCTAAAAATCTCTCAATTTTTATTTTTTATTTCAGTCTCTTTCTTGTTTGTAATTTTGTTTTTCATATTTTCATTTGTATTTCAAGTTACAAAAATATTAATTATTTAAAAAACTAATTTTATTTTTTCAAATTAATTATTTGTCATATTTATTAATAATAATACTTTTAATTTATTTTATGTATTAATTTTTCATATTTATTAATAATTATATTTTTAATTTATTAATACTCTCTTGCTTTTCACTTATTAAAATTATTTAATTTGTTATTTAATTTATTTAATTCATTTAATTTATTAAAAAATATAATTTTTTTTTAAATTAATATATTATATTATATTAAATATTTTATCATCAATATATGTATTGGAAGTGAAGTCCTTATACAAGGAAGTCGGCCGAGGAGAGATGTCGAAATTTCTCTAATTTCGCCACGGCAGCGCGAATCTATCGAACAGGGAGTGGGCATAAATACTAGGCCGGTATCTATATCATTCTTATAGTAAGTTGCGATACGCGCGAACGTATCATTACCATAATCGGGGCCTCGCACACGATCCGGGGATCTTCGGTGAGGCCTGTCGGGGGCCTGATCGCGATAATGGCCCGGAATCACCTGAGTGAGCGCAGAAACGGAAAACGTCCCGCCGTGCGATCCGTTGGAGAAAATCGAGTCGTCGATCGCCAACACTTTTGCGTCCATCCCGACCGGTCATTGAATGCCACAATCTCGATGTGATTATAATGACAGTGACACGAGGGGCAGCGCTAAGGGCAATCCATACGAAATGATTCTGCGTGCCCGCGATAAACGAAACACGAAATTGTTACCGCATTCTAAGCGGAATCTTACGATTTCTACATTTCTCTATACGAAGGAAAAAAAAAAAACCTTGGCCACACCCACAGCGCGATTGTGCAACCGACAATTTATGCAACACAACGAGGCTTTCGTTCGCTTCATTTTAAATGCCCGCGATGTATGTTTGAGAGACGAGGAAGAAGGCAGCGCGCGATCATCGGAGTAGAAAATCAATACAGAAAAGGCGGGATAAATTCCGTAAATAGATGTTGAAGCAACAACGGCAAGACGGATGTATGTACCGTAAAGATAAATGCAACGAGATAAGAACAAAGTAAGACTCTCGTCCGTTTGCTGTACATGACACGTAGCAATTACTCTCGACGCAATAAAATCCGATCGATCGTTTTGTACTTTTCAGGATTCATCCCTCCACCTACCTAATTGAAGAAGCTTCCCTTTTTTTAAGCGCGAATAATTATACCTGACGTGACAAGCGCGATGTTCCCTGGCAAGTTGAGCCGTGAACAAAAACAAAGCAGCTGTTAATCAGGATATAATTAACGCTCGCGAAATCGGCTTATCTCTTATCACAAATCCGTGTCAATCTATCATTCTTAATTTAATGCAAGCTCACGTCGTCCTGCACGAATAAATTTTGTCCCGAAAAAATGTTTTTCTTTTTTACTCAATTAGATATATCTGTGGAATTTAATTTCATATATAACATATTTTTGTCTCTGCTATAAAGATAAACTATATATGTATTTTTGGATCCACATAATTGGTGGATTTTTTCGCAATTTTTAATGATTTATTGTGACCGGTGTATTAAAATCGCGAGCAACGAAAACAGAGTCAGCAGGTAAGAGAAGACGTACCTACGGTAGAGGAAGAAAAGTAGGTTGGACCCCGAGAAGGTTACCCTCCGGGTCGTTAATAATACGGCGGGGTCCCTCTCTTCAGGTATGCGAGGGTCTCGAAAAAGCACCTTCTTTCGCGGCGAAACGTTACTACCATCATCGGGATCGGCCACTTCCAGACACCTTAGCCCTCTCTATGAGCTTACACGCCTCCTAGCACGAGCGCGTTTAATCACAGTTTCGTACGCGAATAAACGTACGCGTATGAGGGCAATCCAAGTGTAGAATCGCGCGAACGAACAATTTGACGTACGGGAGGAATTCGTGGGTCGAAGAATTCGTGGCGAGCGAGCTGATCGGCATCTTTGTCCGGATTTTTAAACGAAGAATGGAAGAAGTGGCGAACCCTCATAGAGGCGAAACGAACAGATGACTGGAAAGAGGGAGGGAAATGGGCCGAGTTGGTCACGAAAGGTGAATGAGGCGATCGACTGGTCCCACGTACAGGTATATTGAGTTATCTAAGTCCGAATTACCAGAACATAATAAATTATTTGAATATTGACTATTCCCTGAATCGTTTTCCCTCAAGATATCCAGATCCAAATACCTTAGGGTCTATCTTAGATCCTTCTATACCTTATTTAGGTAACTTAAATTTAATATACCTCCCACGAACTCGCATCCTTCTCTTCGCCTGATAATACGTGGATCAAATGATTCCAAAGAAAAGGGGGAAAAAAAAAAGACGCGACGACATAGGCTTCAGAAGACAACAGTTCGATGACGACGTTAAGAAGATAATCCTTAAGAGCGAGGGGGGACTTATGGCTCCGCTTTTACGACATGGGGGACCAGATGATATTTTCGTTCCGCCAACATTTTGTCGGCGCAACAGATGGAACGAATCAATCTAACGTTTGTATGTTCATTAGGCGACGACATCGTAATCCTCGGCGGGCTTATAAATTATAATCCTCGCGAGATTATCCGCTGATTAGCAAATAGGATTTTAATACCCCGTAATGTGAAATCTTCTCGAGTCAACGTGACTCCGCGATAAATCGCGCCGATGAAGGCACTTGCAAAGATTGTTCGCGATAAAAGTATCATCAAATAATTGTATCCTCGGCATGACTTTGATTGTTTTCTCGAAAAGTTATAAATATAAATTTAAAAAAAAAGCATTAATTGTGTAAAAATAGTCTAATCTTAAAGAATGTTATTTTTCATTTTCGTATCATCTACTTTTACTCATATCCAGTATTATCTTTAAAAAATTCATGCAACTCTAATGTTACTTTAATAAATATCACAGATTATAATTTTTCCATATATAATCACGGAAAAAATCCGAGGATAAATATTTTGAGGAGCGTATTTTAAAGCTAGAGGTTTTCAAAAAATTAAGACTGAAAAGAAAAAAGGAAAGGTGCAGAAAGATCGCGTTCTAACTGGGTTCTAACTCGAAGACGGAGGAGAGTAGCTTGCCTGGACCTTGCCAGAATAAAATTACAAATGAACGGAGATCCAGTCGGGTCTGTCACGGTGCTGCACCGAAATAGAAGAAAGTGACGCTCGAACCGGCTCAGCCGGAGCATACTAATCGTTTTATGAAGGACGAAGGGAAGAGCTGAAACAAAAAAGGGCAACGCGAAGAGGGGTGGTGCGTTATATACAAGGCGGGCAGAGAGAAATAAAATCTCACTGCGTCCAAGAATTTGAGAATAATTAACAATACACGTGAAGCGAGTCATTTAAATTGCTTTTAAATTAGATTCTATTAATCTGTCAATTTCAAAATTAAGACCACGTTGTGTATAATTCTGAATTACACTCCTCGTTCAAGAAACCGACATTTTAAGTACATAAAAATAAAAATTTAACAAACCGAGGCTCCAATAATACGAATCAATTAATAAAAAAGGAAGAAAAGTCTTCGTCTAGACTCCAATTTTGTCTTTTCTTTTCTTTTCTTTTTTTTTTATTGACATCTTAAGATCATCTAATAAGGAGTGACGTAAACAAAAGAATAACAACGACTTGCTTTCGCAGCGACAAACGTTCTCCGCTCGAGAAAGATTTACGGGTCACCCGTTAGACAATGGAATCCGTTTCTCGTTTCGGCGGCCACACGCCACTTATTACGGTACACTGTGTTCGCGGGAGCGCATCCACTTAGTGACCCGAAACTTCTCGGGCTCCTTCTCTAGCCAGCCGTCCGACCTGATCCTGGCACGCGATGAGGCCCGGCCGATAGCTCCTATTATAGGTTTTATCGCGTAAAAGTACTAGCGGGGCGAATGTAGATAGGAAGGGTCTGGAATGCGAGCGAGCCTCTTTAAGGTAGGATAGCTCGGGGAAATCATTCGGATTCCGACATCGCCCTGATGACGCGACGCATCTTGCGGCTTGCCGCCGGTCGAGAAATCCCGAGAGACGCGAATTAATCGCGAAGTGCAGGTGGATTTTAATACCGCCTCGCGTATCTCGCGACGAAGCATTAAAGGGGAACGGCGACCGCGTCGCGGGGTTTTTTTTTTTCCCCTTTTTAATGATCAGTTAAACGAACTGGTTCGTCCGCGAGCTTCGTTCCGATTATAATTCGAGATTTCCAAGTCGCGCGCCTACTGCTTTTGAGAGATTCCGGTTTGACGTTTAATGTTTAACTTAACTGCAACGCGCGACGCGAGATTGCGAAGTGACACTCTCGCTTTTACGTACGTAAGATTTTATTTCGAAAACTCATTTCGAGGAACGAGATCTCCTGAATATTTGCGATCGTATCGAAACTTGGCTAGTTGATGGATTTTATCATAATTCATGGATTGTAATAAAAAGAAGAGAGGGACTTTAATGAAAAAATGAACGTATGTAAATAATTATTGACCAAACAAAGGCTTCGATAATCTTGATTTTAATGAAATTAAAAGCTTGAATAAACAACGGACTCTCTTGTCTCTTGTTATATTATAGTTATTAATATAACAATTTTAAAAAATTATTAATTTTAAATAAATAAATAAATTTGTTAGTTTGTTTCAATAAAAAAAATTGTTTCATATAAGAAAATTAATTTTTTGGGAAAAGGAGTTACATCACACGCTTTTCATTTCATTAAAATCAAGCATTAATTTAATAAAAATAGAAACTTTTAATTGAAATTAGAAATTTTAAATTAAACTAATTATTAATTAAATTAATTTAAGTAATTTAAAACTTTCAATTAAATTAAATTAATTTAATAAAATTAGAAACTTAAATAAAACACAAGTCTCTCTTAACTTTTGATATATTATAACATACAATATAAAAAATTAATTTTTAATGCAAGAAATTATATACATATATATATATATATATATATATATATATATATATATATATACAATACGCAAATAACAGCACATTAAAAAGACAACAGGATGCCACCAACAATTCTTTCTAAGGAAACGGAAAATAAAGGAATGCACACACGCTTGTAAAATGCAGGCCGTTGCTAGAAGCGTGTAATCAGCGTTCCTTCAGCTCTTAAACAACATGGTGCTATGCGGACAGGATACCACGGGGCGCTCATCGACGTGGCGGTCGAATACCGTGCATAGATACCGGGGGATCGAAAAAGAAAAGTAGGATATTCTGCCGATTCTAAATAACGCTCCGAGCGCAGAATCTGTGGCAGCGAATGAATATACACGATGGGACGATAGCTTTTCTCGCAGATGTCAGGATATATATATGGCGAGCGGGGAAAAGGGAGGAAAGAGGAACGAGAAAGGCTCCCGTGCAATTACGCCGCAGGTGGTTGAGCGCGATGACTTTAGGACTACCTATCCGGAGCAGCGCGCCAACACGTGGTGATTAACGAACGGCGGCTCCCTCCGGAAGGGGGGCTTTCGATAGACGCCGCATCTCCCGCCGTTCTCGCTCCAAAAAGGAAAAAGCAGCCAGATTGTTTTTTACACCGAGTCGGTTGTAATTATTAATCACCCGATGTTTTTGATTATTTTTGATAAGATTAAGGATGTTGATTTTTATTTCCTAGATACAAGTGACAAGAGAAGTGCGCAAAGTTTTAGGAAATAATTCTTTGCCGAAAATTCAGGAGGAAGATCGACAAGGAATTGTCTCCTAAAATTTTGCGCATTTATTTAGAAACACCCGGTATATATATATATATGTACAAAACGCGCGCGTGTGTGCTCCTGATTATGTGCATAAATTCGTGCGTCAAGGCATCTCCGTTGTCGAGCGTACAAATGACAGTGACAACGTCATCATTCGTAATCCTTGAAAGGATACAGACGTCATTCACATGCATATGACGTATATCTGTCAAAGTGACAGATCCGGCTGAATCGAAATCTGCTGGAGCGTCGTCTCGTCGCGTCCTCGAAAAATTGATTACCCGCGGTTTCTTCGCTCGGCTTTCCAAACGTACATAATAAATAATAGAAGCAGAGGTTCAAGTGCCGCATTTGTTTACAAGATTTTTTTTTTTCTTTTTTTTTCCCTCCTCCCGCTGTAAACGGAGAGCTCTCGGCCGTACTACAATGTAAAAACACGAGCGAGCACGGATCCGTTTTAAAAACGCGGATCTCATTGCCCTGGACGACGAGAGCCAGCCAGCCAGCCAGCCCCCCTCCCCCCTCCCCCTCCCTCCCTCTACCTCCTCGCCACCCTTTTACGATTTGAATTCGCGGCATAACGAGAAACGGACGAGGAGCGAAAAAGATGAGGGGCGGGGCGTGGGAGGAGGACTCCGTTTTGTGACCGGGATCGGAATTACCATGCGAAAGGAGCCCGGCCCTGCCAAAAGCTTATGTTTATTTCAATTACCGTCCCTTCTACCCAAACCCCATCCCCCCCTCCGCCTCCCCCACGCACGGATCCGCTGACTGCGGATCGTCGAAAGAGAGGAAGAAAGGAGAGATGGCGAGAGGGGCGAGGCAAGGGACGACGGGTAACGTTTAATATTCTTCGCTCGCTCTTTTTCGTTCTCTCGCGAGACGAAACCGGCTCGCGATGTACATTAAATATTCCAGATCCAGAGAAGGATCGGCGTTCCGATTCTTTCGGCGCTTTCGCGCCGAAAATACGCGAGCGATAATCCCTCCTGTCAAATCAGGCTCGCGCGTCAGCCTCGTTACGTCATCGGGCGAGATCGGGACCTCGGGCCGTTTTTTCGATCGAGGAACTGCTAATCCGAGAGACGCAACGACAGGTCGCGCTCATCTTAAGTTTCTCTCTTGCTTGTAAATTAAATATTAAATATATTAATATATTTTTATTCTAATCTATTTTTTTAATACATTTTTTTTAATAACTCAATGTAATATACTTAATTAATTCAGAAATTTGAATTAAAGATTATAGAGTAAGATAAAAATAATATAATATAAAATAATAATGCAGCAGCGCTTTTTAAATGGCGAAGCCGAAAATTTTAGATTGAGTACTGACTTGTTT